>NC_142794.1:30849997-31073357 GCF_049724085.1 Artemia sp. Qi Xiang Cuo
CCCTTCAAATTTAGGACACTTAAATTCTTCTAGATTGAAAAGTGGAATCCTAGGGTCACACTTTTGAATTAAAACTTTATCTGTAGGTACATTGCACTTTACATAGAGTGCTTCAACCTCGAAAAAGCTGCAAATTTCACTGACTTCCTCCTGAACATTTCTCAGTTCCTGACCACTATTATTAAGTGGTGTAATCACTCTATCGTAGAATCCCAGTCTGTTCATACGATGTAATGTAGTACTCCACAAGCTTTTATCATACTCAAACATGTTATAGTTCACTATCCAATGATAACAGTCTATTTCTTCGAGTTCCATTGACAATAATATAAATGCACATTCAAATATAACACCACAAGATGATTTTTTCAAATCGATAAA
Organism: Artemia sp. Qi Xiang Cuo; assembly: GCF_049724085.1. NCBI lineage: Eukaryota > Metazoa > Arthropoda > Branchiopoda > Anostraca > Artemiidae > Artemia > Artemia sp. Qi Xiang Cuo. Next base: position 30,850,379 of record NC_142794.1, read on the forward strand.
TTCTGTGTCATAGAGTCCTATCATCTTTGGAAGCTATTAATGTAGTTGTTAAGAAGAGAAATACATCATCAAACTCTTATGCCTTCGCTCAAGGTTGAATGGAGTTATGGCTAGGGGGATGACTCCTAAGACCATTTGAATTCATTGTGGGGAGGAGTCATAAACCATTAGAATTCATTGTGGGGAGGAGTAATAGAACTCTCGGTATCTATTGCATGCAAATGAAGTCTGGAAATTACAATTTTTTTTATAATTTCTGTATTGTGTATCCAAGAGGTGAATTCCAGAAAGATATTTTGTCATTTTAAGATACGTACAAAAGAAAAAGATAAAAAATAAATAAAGTTGAATAATTTCGAAGTTTAAAAAAAATAGTTTGTTTTATGAAAAAAAATATTGAATTAGAACCATCAGTCCTCATCATTATGAGTATTCAAAACTGGACTTAAGTTTCACATTTGAACTAGAGAATTGTATTTTCCATAATTTTATTACAAGAAACTAGAGTTTACGGTCAAAAAACCCTTATTAGCTCAGATTTTACGGAAATAGTTTTATTTTTCGATCCAAAAATAGACTTAAGTTTCACATTTGAACCAGAGAATGGTTTTTTCCATTATTTTCTTACAAAAAACTAGAGTTTACGGTAAAAAAACCCTTAATAGCTCAGATTTTACGGAAATAGTGTGTCTGACAATAGATGTACGCAAATTCCTGCTTTTATCATACTCAAACATGTTATAGTTCACTATCCAATGATAACAGTCAATTTCTTCGAGTTCCATTGACAATAATGAAAATGCACATTCAAATATAACACCACAAGATGATTTTTTCAAACCGATAAATTTTGTATCATAGAGTCCTATCATCTCGGAAGCTATTAATTTAGTTGTTAAGAAGAGAAATACATCATCAAACTTTTATACCTTCGCTCAAGGTTGAATAGAGTTATGGCTAGGGGGATGACTCCTAAAACCATTTGAATTCATTGTGGGGAGGAGTCATAAAATCCTTAGAATTCATTGCGGGGAGGAATCATAGAACTCTCGGTATCTATTGCATGCAAATGAAGTCTGGAAATTACAATTTTTTTTTATAATTTCTGAATTGTGGATCCAATAAGTGAATTCAAGAAAGATATTACGTCATTTTAAGATACGTACAAAAAAAAAGATAAAAAAGAAATAAAGTTGAATAATTTCGAAGTTAAAAAAAAAATAGTTTGTTCTGTGAAAAAAAAATATTGAATTAGAACCATCAATCCTCATCATTATGAGTATCCAAAACTGGACTTAAGTTTCAGATTTGAACTAGAGAATTGTATTTTCCATAATTTTCTTACAAGAAACTAGAGTTTATGGTCAAAAACCCTTAATAGCTCAGATTTTACGGAAATAGTGTGTCTGACAATAGACGTACGCAAATTCCTTTTCTTACATCTCCGATGTTTTAATGGACATTCTAAACGCTTGATATGCTAGCTTACTCTAAAAAATAATGAAAACACAACAATGTAATATTTTTAATGAAATAATGCTATGTAGAATATTAATACAAAATATATTATGATACATTATTAATATCAATGATTAACTTTGGATATTTTGAATCTGTTCCATAAAATAGTTCACCATGTTCTCTCTTGATATTGTAGTTATTGTCTTCTCTTAGTTCGTAATCAGTAGAATAATCATTATTCCATTTTGAATCATACACAATTTTTACTGGTGTGTCATGAACAGGTTCAATATGCTTTTCGTCTTTGGTATTATTTGCTTCATTGACTGTTTTATCAATGCCAGTAACGTTTGCTGGTGCTTCGTTTTTCATCGTTTCATCTTTATATTCTGTAGTGATATTTCCTGACAATGCCATTTTTATTTTTCTGGCAATTTCACTGTCTATTAACACATTATTTTTACACAGATAACAGTTTCGGCACGTAAATAAGATATGGTTTACGATATTAGTAGCAGAGTAGGCCTTTCTTTTATTAGCCTTCCGTTGAATGCTAATACCCGAAACCTGATGATTGGATGTATCCGTAGGTAATGTGTTACCTGCAGCAGTAGCAATGAGTTGTCGTCTATCATCAACAATTATTTTTATGTTAGCATTCTCTTTGAGTGCAATCATCTCTGGAGATCTCAATCTCGCATAACCACCATCATTTGAGTTGAATTTTTTCGGTATTCCAAAGAAATTTAATTCCTTACTGTCATGACAATGCATACATACATTTCCAATAGTGCTACCACTTGTACTTGTTTCATAGTTTAAATACTTCTCCTTGTCGGCATTCAATGCTACAACAACATTGTTATGTGAACAAACTCTATTAAAATGTTCCATCTTCACTTTATTTTAAAGATATGACTTATGGGTTTATCGTTCCACTGCGTAAAAAATACTGATTTAATACATGCAATAGACTAGGTAGTGTCGATAACCGGTCATAGAATACCAGTGGGAAAGCCACATCGTGTAACAATTGTGCTCTATGACAAATCATAGAGCACAATTGTTAGAACTGTAAGCATATTTTGACATTTTAAGATATGTACAAAAAGAGAAAAAATAAATAAAGTTGAAAAATTTCGAAGTTTAAAAAAAAAAGTTTGTTTTTATGAAAGAAATATTGAATTATTAGTTCAGATTTTACGGGTATAGTTTTATTTTTCAATCCAAAAATAGACTTAAGTTTCACACCTGTACCAGAGAATTGTATTTTCCATAATTTTCTTACAAAAAAACTAGAGCTCACGGTCATAACCCTTATTAGCTCAGATTTTACGGAAATAGTTTATTTTTATAGGTTTCAGACAACACACGCCTATGAGAGACTAATACCCATCTCCCCCAAAACACTTTTCAGCCATTTTTTGTTAAGAAATTTTATTTCAAGTCATTCACATGGGTTTTTCGCTAGCAACTCGGCCCACAGTACAGCACTATAAGTACTCTAAGACACCCCTCTCCCATCCCTCCAAAAATATTTTATTCAGAGATTTCTTGTTAAAAAATTTTATAATGAATCCTAAATCTTTCGAAATAGCCTCTATTTCTGCCCGTTTAAGTTTTGATGTTGCTCCTTACTTTCAGTTGAAGAAACTTTTTTATAATTCAATTTCTGATCGTGGGGAGCGGGCCACGGTTGATGTTATTTTCACGTAAAAATACACTTCCCCTGGTCCATGCAAAATTCCCCCCTCAAGACAATTCCATACCTGTTGTCTTTTGGAGGGTGTTTCCCCATTTTCCGATAATCAGGCAATTTTCTCAAGCTCATAGCGTTTGATGGGTAACACTAAAGTTAATGAATCCTAAATCTATGGAAACAGCCTCTATTTCTGCCCGTTAAAGTTTTGATGTTGCTCCTTACTTTCAGTTGAAGAAACTTTTTTATAATTTAATTTCTGATCGCGGGGGGCGGGCCACGGTTGAAGTTGTTTTCACGTAAAAATACCCTTCTCCTCGTCCATGGAAAATCCCCCCTCAAGACAATTCCATTCCCGTCGACTTTTGGAGGGTGTTTCCATTTTTCAATAATCAGGCAATTTTCTCAAGCTCATAGCTTTTGACTGGCAACACTAAAGTTAATGAATCCTAAATCTTTGGAAACAGCCTCTATTTCTGCCCGTTTAAGTTTTGATGTTGCTCCTTACTTTCAGTTGAAGAAACTTTTTTATAATTTAATTTCTGATCGTGGGGGGCGGGCCAAGGTTGAAGTTGTTTTCACGTAAAAATACCCTTCCCCTCTTCCATGGAAAATTCTCCCCTCAAGACAATTCTTAATTTCTGATCGCGCTTTTCAGACATTTCTTGTTAAAACTTTATTTTCAACTAATTCATCCGGGTTTTCGACAGCAATTCATGCCAGAGTACAGCACTATAACTAGTGTAAGACATCCACTCTGTCATCACCCCATCCCCCAAAAAATACTTTTCAGACATTTCTTATTAAAAATTTTATTTCAAGTCATTCATTTTGGTTTTTCACAAGCAATTCGTACCACAGTACAGCACTATCACTAGTCTGAGACATCCCATCTGTCATCGCTCCATCCCCCCCAAAACAATTTACAGACAAATCTCGTTAAAAATTTTATTTCAACTCATCCACATGGGTTTTTCACTAGCAACTCCCCTTCCACTATCACACTATAAGTACTCTAAGATACCTCGCTCCCATCACTCCACCACTTGTGTATTATACAGAACACATCTAAGAAGTAAAGCTATCCGTTATAAAAATTCTTTTCTTGCCATCTACATCTGTCTTAGTGTCAAATTTTAGTAATCTATAACGTTAAACTCTATTTTAAATTGACAACACTGCTCAAACACCACTTGTGTATTATACAGTACACATCGAAGAAGTAAAGCTATCCGTTATTAAAATTCTTTTCTTGTCATCTACATCTGTCTTAGTGTCAAACTTTAGTAATCTATAGCGTTAAACTCTATTTTAAATTGACAACACTGCTCAAACACCACTGGTGTATTATACAGTACACATCGAAGAATTAAAGCTAGGTCAAGTCATATCTTTTTCCGGCCTTCCATCATCAGATATTCTGGTTCAATTACATATGCACTGGATCAGCCAATGATAACTTAGATTGCTATGTTCCATGGCAAGGAGCTATCTTAACTGATAATCCTCAATTCGCAAATCCCTTACCCCTTTTTTTGCAAATGTCCATCAAACAATTCCGATTGTAAAAGCGTGTTTAATCACGTTGCTTAGAAATGTACCCACGAGTACATGCTCGGGAAATGTTTGCAATTCTTATCAATAACAAAAATCCAGTTTCTTGTATGGTTCATATCTATTACACTTTTGACCATATTTTTGTAGGCGTGAATGTATGGTTGAATGTAGGTTTTCAATCAATAGCAATTCCATGTATTTTTTCATGTAGGTTCAGTGGTGCCTATTATCATACTACTCTAATCTTTTCTTCATTATAACCCTATAAATTGGGATAGAGCCACAATAGTCGTAGAGCCTGTTGTTCTACATACCGTCAGTCAAAAGACTACCTTTACTATTACTAGACGATTACTAGACGATTCCTCCGGCAAAAATATAGGACAATAGTTGAGCTATAGTAATTACAACAGTTGAAGAATAAAACAGTATTATATTTTGTAGCCGAAGATTTTAATTAGGCAGAACCGAATGGTAGGTGATGTAGAATTTAGGAGGATAATCCAGATATTTACCGAAGAAATTTCTTAAAGATTGAAAAAGGTTGATATATTGATGACTCATATATCAAATGCATATCAAACAATAAACTCCATGATAATCAGGTTTGATCCTCCTTTCCAGGGCTATTATAAAATAAATGTTAAGATGGGTTGGCCATTATCTACGAATGATAGACCACAAAAAATTATGCTTCCTTGCCATCTGCCTGGAGGTCAACGAAAAGCAGAATGTCAGAAGAAACGATTTAGAGGAAATTAGAACTTCATGAAAGAGGCTAAAGAATGAAGTTTTGAAAAGAGTGAAGTACAGGTTGAGCGTGTGTAGCTTTGGTGGCCTGAACTCCGATGGGCTGTCTCAAGTAGTTGAATGTTAGTTACATTTCCAACTCTGTACTTCAAACCAGCTATTTTTGAAGAAGTAAAGCCAATCAGCCCATAAGGTCTCCAACAGGAATTTTAGCTGTGATTATTAGCCAAAATTACATTTTTATATTACCATCGACGTACCCAGGGGGAAGAATTCAACACAAGCACTTCCCCGATATCCTATTTTTATTTTCTCGGCACTTACTTATTAATTTTATGGAATAAAATTCCTTTTTATTCCCACCTTCTCCAACAAAAAGTTCTATTGCCTCCCCCCCAAATATGGACACGTACCAGCCTACCACACAGGATATAACTCTAGACTTCTAGTTTATTGTTATGCACTCTTCTCAGGGATTAAATCGTTTGACAAAGCATCTTGTATAGTCACTATGTATTGCATTTCCTTCCGTGCTTATATGGCTCATTTATTTTCTCAATTAATTTCTTCCAGGACATTTGACATTTTTATGTCAGGGTCTATCCTTCTGGCTATTAGTTATCCAAAAATGGGTCTGGGGAAAGACTTTCTCGGTCAATTCACATTTGTCCCATTAAGGAAAGCTGCCAGTAATTCAGATTCCGTGTCAACCATTACCTGGTTGAAAAATGTTCTGATTAAATTGCAAATCAAATCAAATTTTTGGAAGAACCAACCAACCAAATTCTGGATTATTGCCCTAAATTTTAGGCGGGAGGAAGGGCGTAGTGAAAGTATGTTTTGATCTGAAATCATTAACTAGTTTCCTAGTTCAAGGCAATCGAACTCCTAATGATGAACTGTAGAGACTCAATTGGCCAATATGTCAAATTTTGAGTCATTTCAAATATTTCAGACATCTTGAAGCTGTTAAATTTTCATTTTATATTTGGTATTTTTTTTTTTTGTGAAATAACAAAATTTCAGTTTTCGATTTTGAGAATCTTGAATGGACTTTTTAATCTTCAAGGTTGCTTCAAGGTATAAAAAATCCTCTGCTTTGAAATTTTGTTAACTTAGTGGTTTTACTGTCCAGAACTTCTTTTTTTTTACAAATTCAAGAATTAGTTTTCTGTTTTTCTAGCGTGTAACATTAGACTAGAGTTTAAATACTGATAGCAAAGAAGCCTGATACTGACTATCCGTCTTCCCAATTCAACGTTTTCATTCATGCTTTGGCAAGAACGAATTTCCCAAAAGATATATTAACAAGAATTGTATTGTGCTTTTTTTTCATCAACAACGAGTGCAGTATCAGTTCATTCTTTTTTAGGGAAATTATATAAACATCTGTTTAAGATTTTGTTAAAAACTAAGCTTATTTATTTATGGAGCAGTGGCAGAATGTAATTTTTCTTTTAAGTGAAATATATCCCAACTAGAAAAAGGAAAGTTAGTTTTCTTTTTTTTGTCAACACACCTTTCTTTAATAGAGCTAGTCTGGTCAAAAGAAGGGACACAACTTAGGACAACTGCAGATAGCCCCACATCTATTGTTGGTCATTAAATAAAATTAAAGTTTGGGGATAATGTGGCAAGAAAAATACGTGGATAATGTGGCAAGGATAATGTGCCGTAGAATCTGGATAGTGTGGCAGAAAAAGTTTGTTTTAAGGAACAGTAAGAAGTTTTGAACATACTCTGACATTTTATAAGTTCTATATTTTGGAGAGGAAAGTTTAGTACCCAATTATACAAATTAGTTCACTTTTTTTAATTTAGAATTTTTTTCGCTATTAATATAAACACTTTTTGGGCTATGAAACCTCTTGTATAGCTTATTATGGTTCATGTTCATTTATTTTTCAATCATAGTATTGTACCAATATCTGGCAGAGTGACAAGCTCGTGTTGCACAGATAAACAACTAAAATAAAATAAATAACGGAATATATGGATAATCAATCAAAGAAAGAAGAAAAAGAAAAATTAATAGATATAATATTAATTGCTCACAAAGCCACAGCAGACATCCCACCCGACAATAAACAGAAAAAAAAATTCTTATGGACTAAAAATTTTGCAGATACTTGTTTTTCTAAAATGAAACATGTAATTTTTATTTTTTGCCAATCGGACTTTATCAATAATTTGAGAATCACCTGATTTAAAAAAAAAAAAATCCTCATCTTCATCCACAGTTGTCTTAATTAAGTAAATTTGGTACTTAATATGATAAGTTGTTTGGAGAACGCAGTGGGAAAAATGTAGTTTGTAAAATTGAGACGAAATGCTCTCATGTTTCTTTTTCACCAACTAGCACGTAAATCAAACCCATTATGAACTACATTAACCTGACTTCGGGTTTCCAAATTCAGCACTGTGTTCGATCTTTAGTTACATTTTTAACGAAATCTAAGTTAAGATGCGGTAATGTCACAGCCAGCCAGGTGACCACAGAAGATTATTCCCCCCTTAGAAGACCTAAAATAGATAACGAAGACATAATTCTAGATAATGAAGGCATAATGAAGCATAGTGTTATTCTGGCAAAAGAAGAAAGGAAATCCTTCGCAGATAAATTTCTGTTAAAAAGGTGTGCACGATTTTTCAGATGTGAGAGCGCGTAATTTGGCCAAGTCTCCGGTTGTTATATAAGGGCTGAATTAACGCATGGTCAATCCGAGTACGTAAATTACAGAACAAACTTGTAGCTACCCAAAAGAGTAAGTAAAACTTATAAGGGCAAAAATTGACAAAAGTGTCGAAAAGCCAAGTCATAAATGCCATCTTGCGTTTGGAGATCTGTTCTTTTTTTAGCTTATATTAACTGCTGTATGCTTGACCTTTGAGACCCATTAAAATCCAGAAGAGGGCTAAAAAATAAAGCAGAATTCAGTCACCTTTTTCTAGTATAAACGTATAATATTTTATTAGACATCCCGAATTAGCTGAAAAGTTCCTTCCAAATCAGAATACAAAGATAAACGCTAATTAATTTTTTTTTTATAGCAAAAAGTTTCAAGTTTCTAAAAATTCCTTATTTCAAATTCTACCCTTTTTTGTTTCAAAATCAAATGTTCATCAACGTATCAAAACTAGTATCGAAGTAACAATATCAAATTAAAAAAAATGGGTTTGTGTCAACCTTGGAGTTTTTATTTTGTAATGTTTGACTAATTTTAACAAAATGGCTATCTCAAAATTTTTATCAGATGGGTTTGGGGAAAAGGGTGTGGGGGTAGGGATAATTGCCCTTTGATCTCTTTTGACTCTTTAAAAGTGAACTAAAGCTTTCCATTTTCAATCAAATAAGCCCTCTCTGAAGTTAATACGAGCATCCTTATTATAACAACCATATATGCCGCCAAGGCATAACTTACAACGCTTGTCCCCGGGTTCTTGGGGGTTTTGTAGACCCCGGAGTGTTAATATTTGATGTTTGAATTATTTTTAACAAAATGGTCACCTCAAAATTTTTATTGGATGGGCCCGGGGAAGAAAAATGCGTGGATAGTGGAGGGGCTAGTTGCCCTCCGAACTCTTTTGACTCTGAAAAGTGAACTAGCATTTTTAATTTCCGATCAAATGAGCCCTCTCTAAAGTTTATACGAGCCTCCCTTTCATAAGAACCACATATGGCCCCAGGACATAACTTACAACGACTTCCCCCCAGGCCCTGAGGGTTGTTTTGGCACCGGAGTTTTTATTATCTGACCGTTGAACTATTTTAGAAAAATGATTATCTCAAAATTTGTATCAAATGGGTTTGGGGAAAAAAGGTGTGGGGCGGCTAGTAGCCCTCCGATCTCTTATGACTCTGAAAGATTAAACTAGAACTTTCAATTTCAATTCAAATGAACCCTCTCTGATGTTTATACGAGCATCCCTTCCATAAGTACCATATATGCCCACAGGACATAACTTGCAACGCCTGCCCCAGAGCCCTAGGGGGCTGTGTCGACACCGGAGTTTTTCTCTGATCTTTGAACTATTTTTAACAAAATGGCTATCTCAAAATTTTTATCCGATGCATTTTGGGGAAAAGGGGCGTGGGGGCGGAGTTGTCCTCTGATCTGTTTTGACTCTTAAAAACTAAACTAGAACGTTCATTTTCCAATCAAAGAAGCCCTCTCTGAAGTTTATACGAGTTTATACTTTATAAGGTTTATACTTTCCTTAGCAGCTATATATGCCCCCAGGCTTAACTTACAACGCCTACTATACCCCGGGCCCCAAAGGATTGTGTCGACCTCAGAGTTTTGTTATATGACCTTTTAACCATTTTGATGGCTATCTAAAATTTTTTATCAGATGGGTTTGGGGAAGAAGGGGATGGGGGGGGGTTCTAGTTGCCCTTAAATATCTTTTGTCTCTTAGAAGGTGAACTAGAGCTTTCAATTTCCAATCAAATCAGCCCTCTCTGAGGTTTATACGAGCACCCCTTTCATTAGAAACATATACGCCCCCAGTACAACACTTACGAAGCGTACCCTCCGGGCCCTGGGGGGGTTGTTTCAACACCGGAGTTCTTTTTATCTAATTTTTGAACTATTTTAAAAATGGCTATCTCAAAATTAGTAGTGGATGGATTTGGGGAAAAAAGAGGGTGGTGGGAGGGGGCTAGTTACCCTCCGGTCTCTTGACTCTTAAAAAGAGAACTAGAACTTTCAATTTCCAATCAAATGAGCCCTGTATGAAGTTTATATGAGCATCCATATCATAAGAACCATACATGACCTCAGGGAATAACTTACAAATCCTGCTTCCGGGCCCCGAGGATTTGCATCGACACCGTAGTTTTTTTCCGACCTTTGAACTATTTTTAATAAGATAGCTATCTAAAAATTTTCATCGGATGGTTTTGGAAAAAAAGGCGTAAGGGGGGGGCCTGTTTGCCTTCGGATCTCTTTCGACTCTTAAAAAGTGAACTCGAACTTTCAACTTCCAATCAAATGAGTCCTCTATGAATTTATATGAGCATCTCTTTCATAAGAACCATAGATCCCCTCGGGGCATAACTTAGACCACCTGCTCCTGGCCCCTGGGGTTAATATCAACATCGGAGTTTTCCTTATCCTGCCTTTGAATTATTTTTGATAAAATGGCTATCTTAAAATTTTCATCGGATGGGTTTGGAAAAAAAGGCTTAAGGGGGGGGGGGGCTAGTTTCCCTCAAATCTCTTGACTCTTAAAAAGAGAACTAGAACTTAAAAGACACTAGAATTCTCGTTTTCCAATGGAATGAGCCCCCTCCGAAGCTTATGTGACGACCCCTTCCATGTGAAGTGCCTCTGGGAAAAAAAATAATAAAACATTGGAGCCGTATGGCCTTTACTATAAATTAACTAAAAGAAACAATTTTTTTTATATGAGAGTAAGGTGCGACATCAAAACATAAAACGAACAGAAATTATTCCGTATATGAAAGGGGCTGTCCCCTCCTCAATGCCTCACTCTTTACGCTAAAGTTTTTTATTGTTTTAAAAAAGAAAGTTGTGAGACAGAGTCTAACTTTAGCGTAAAGAACGAGGGGTTGAGGAGGGGCCAGCCCCTTTCATATACAGAATAATTTCTGTTCGTTTTAAGTTTTAATATCGCTCCTTACTTTCAGTTTAAAAAACTTGTTTTTTTTATTTAATTTCTGATCGTTTTTTAGTTAATGCAGCTTTTATTTGCATAAAAATTTTACTTTTCTTTTGCTAAATGGATGTCTTTACAAATTAACTTACGTAACTAACGTCTATATTCGTATATTTTTCTTCTGACAAAATATACAAAGTTGCAGATTTTTGCAGATATGAGCTTGAAACCTATGTAATAGGGTTTTCTGATACGCTGAATCTGACGATGTGATTTTCACTAAAATTCTTTCACTTGTAGGGGATGTTTCCACCCTCTTTAAAAAATCGAGTAAATTTTCTCAGGCTCGTAGCCTTTGATGAGTAATACTAAACTTAATAAAATTTATATATTTAGAATCAGCATTATAAACACATTCTTTTGATACATTTATTGACATCAAAATTCCGTTTTTAAAAGTTTCGATTACTATTGAGCTGTATCGCTTGTTTTTTTTTTTTTTTTTATTACGTATATGTTATTACGTATATGAAGGGGTTCTCCCCTTAGTCAATACCACGCTCTTTACGTTAAAAGTTAAAAAAAAAATTTGATTCACAAACCCCTGAATCACAAAGACCGTTTAATTAGAATAGATAGCTCTTTTGAAAGCACTAAAAAAAACTGTAGCGTAAAGAGCGAGGTATTGACTTGGGGGAGAACCCCCTCACATACGTTATAATTTCTGTTCGTTTTAAGTTCTAATATTCCTTCTTACATTTCAGTTGAAAAAACTTAATTTTTTTATTTAATTTCTGATCGTTTTTTAAATAATGCTTGGAAATCCGGCGCCCCCTTCATAGAAATGTCCATGATCCCAAAGAAACATCCTCCACGTACATCTTTTCCGGGGTAACCCCCGCCTCTCGCCCCACCCCCCTCCCGAAAAAATCCTTAATGAAAATTGTTTTATACTTCACACGAAACATTAAACAATGCGGGCAAGTCCGGCTCCACCTACATGGCAATTTCCCTTACCCCATTAAAACTTCCTTCATGAACAGATCCTCCAACATAACCACCGACCCACCCTTCCCACCCACAACCAGAAAAAAACCCTCCTGAAAACTTCTGTATACTTCCCAATAACCAATACTATATGTTAACATTGGGCAAAGTTCATAACTTTTAGCCCTCCCTCTGGGAGCTTCGGGGGATTAAGTCATCCTAAAAGACATATTTATCATATTTTCGACCATGCTGAACAAAATGGCTATCTCAAAATTTTGATCGGGTGACTTTGGGAAAAAAATTAGCGTGGGAGGGGGCCTAGTTGCCCTCAATTTTTTTTGGTTACTTAAAAAGGGCACTATAACTTTTAATTTCCGTTCCAATAAGCCCTTCTAACGATATTTTAGGACCACTGGGTAAATACGATCACCCCTGGGAAAAAAAAAACAAAAAAAAACAAACAAACAAATAAAGACGCAACCGTGATCTTTCTTCTGGCAAAAAATGCAAAATTCCACATTTTTGTAGATAGGAGCTTAAAACCTCTACAGTAGGGTTCTCTGATACGCTGAATATGATGGTATGATTTTAATTAGGGTTCTATAGCTTTTAGGGGGTCTTTCCCCCTTTTTTTGAAAATCAGCCAAATTTTCTCAGGCGCGTAACTTTTGATGGGTAGCACTAAACTTGATGAAAATTATATATTTGAAATCAGCATTGAAATCTGATTCTTTTGATCCCATGATACGCTGAATATGATGGTGTGATTTTAATTAGGGTTCTATAGCTTTTAGGGGATCTTTCCTCCTTTTTTCGAAAATCAGCCAAATTTTCTCAGGCACGTAACTTTTGATGGGTACGATTAAACTTAATGAAACTTATATATTTGAAATCAGAATTAAAATCTGATTCTTTTGATGTATCTATTGGTATCAAAATCCCGTTTTTTAGAGTTTCAGTTACCATTGAGCCGGATCGCTCCTTACTTACAGTTCGTTACCACGAACTGTTTGATAATTAGCATGAACTGTTTGATTGCATGGTACCTGATAATCAAGCCGTATCCAGGGGAGTATTTTCGGGTTTAAACCCCCCTCCTAAGTTTTTTACGACTCGTAAGAACAAAACAAAAATATATATAGACGACGTTCGACGTGTATTCGTACACCCCCCCGTATAAATATAAAAAACCCGTATAAATATAAAAAAAAAACCTCCTAAGTTTTTTACGACTCGTAAGAACAAAACAAAAATATATATAGACGAATTTCGACGTGTATTCGTACACCCCCCCCTCCCCCGAAAAATAACATGTCATCTCGAATAAAAATATATGAAGGGGGCTGTCCCCTCCTCAACGCCTCGCTCTTTACGCTAAAGTTTTTTATTGTTTGAAAAAATAGAGTTGTGAGAAAGTCAACCATTGAGCCGGGTCGCTCCTTACTTACAGTTCGTTACCACGAACTGTTTGATAATTAGCATGAACTGTTTGATTGCATGGTACCTGATAATCAAGCTGTATCCAGGGGAGTGTTTTCGGGTTTAAAACCCCCTCCTAAGTTTTTATTAATAGTAAGAACAAAACAAAAATAACTATAGCCGAATGTTGACGTGTTTTCGTACACCCCCCCCTCCCCCGAAAAATAACATGTCATCTCGAATAAAAATATATGAAGGGGGCTGTCCCCTCCTCAACTCCTCGCTCTTTACGCTAAAGTTTTTTTATTGTTTAAAAAAATAGAGTTGTGAGAAAGTCAAACTTTAGCGTAAAGAGCGAGGCGTTGAGGAGGGACAGCCCCTTCATATACGGAATAATTTCTTTTCGTTTTAAGTTTTAACGTCGTTCCTTACTTTCAGTTAAAAAAATTTGTTTTTTTTATTTAATTTTTGAACGTTTTTGAATTAATGCAGGTTTTGATTTTGGCTCACCGTACATGAATAATTAAAACAAAATTTGTATATTAATTTTCTCGAAACTTGTTTAATTTTATTTACGAACGTTTTTATTAGTAATAAATACGTAACTTAGAATTAACTTACGTAACGGACTTCTATATTCATAAATTTTTAACACGTATATTAGGGGGTTCGCCCCCTAGTCAATACCCTGCTCTTTAAACTATAGTTCGAATTTTTTTTCCAGTTCTTTAAAAATGACCTCTTAATCACAATCAGTTTATCAGTTGAAAAACTTGTTTTTTTTTTTATTTAAGTCCTGATCTTTTTCTTTAATAATGCTGGGAAATCCGGCGCCCCCGGCCTAGCACTGTCCCTTTCCCCCGGACAACTTCCTTCATGGACAGAGCCTTCAATCTAGCCCCCGCCCCTCTCCTTACCCCCCCTCCCCCACCAAAAAAACTATGCCAAAGTCTTTATAATTAAAAAAAAAAACAAAAAAAATTTAAAAAATAGTAAATTTAATAACTTTCAGCCCTCCCCCTGGGGACTTTGGGGGACCAAGTCATCCTAAAAGACATTTTTATCATATTTTCGACCATGTTGAACAAAATGGCTATCTCAAAATTTTGATCGGGTGACTTCGGGGAAAAAATGAGCGTGGGAGGGGGCCTAGTTGTCCTCCATTTTTTTTGGTCACTTGAAAAGGGCACTAGAACTTTTAATTTCCGTTCGAATGAGCCCTCCCACGATATTCTAGGACCACTGGGTCGATACGATCACCCCTGGGGGAAAAAAAAAGCAAACAAACAAACACACAAACAAACAAATAAACACGCATCCGTGATCTTTCTTCTGGCAAAAAATGGAAAATTCCACATTTTTGTAGATAGGAGCTTGAAACCTCTACAGTAGGGTTCTCTGATACGCCGAATATGATGGTGTGATTTTCATTAATGTTTTATAGCTTTTAGGGGGTCTTTCCTCCTTTTTTCCAAAAATCAGCCAAATTTTCTCAGGCACGTAACTTTTGATAGGTAAAATTAAACTTGATGAAACTTATATATTTGAAATCAGAATTAAAATCTGATTATTTAGATGTATCTATTGGTATCAAAATTCCGTTTTTTATAGTTTCGATTACCATTGAGCCGGGTCGCTCCTTAATTACAGTTCGTTACCACGAACTGTTTGATTATAGCTATAACTATGCCAATGATGCTTCTACAATCCCTTAATCTGGAAAAACACTATCCATCAAAATGGTTTAAGGATAATTTTTAATGATTAAAAGGACCTCAAATTTGTGTGCTTGCACCGACTACAACCATCCTTTCTATTTCTCCATCTTGGAGCAAACCATGCCGCCCTTTATGCTCTACTGGATTCATCCGAAACACATAAATAGTTAGAAATATCGCCAAGGCCTGGAAATTGTGAAATATCAACTTTTAGTTGCCTCGATATTCATTATATATTAAAAAAAAAGGAAATTTCATTTCTGCCAGAAAATTTCAGCTTTTGAGAACGCTTATTAACATTGTTTGTTTACTTCCAGGACAGAAAACGAAACAGATGATGTGCTTCTTTTCTCTTATGTTACTTTTTCTCTGATTTCTTTAGATGCTGAAGTCAAATAGTCACATAATGCGAGATGTTTCGTTTGCCACTTTTCGGTAAATACCTAAAAAAAGAATAAGAAAATGATGCCTTCTGGAGAAGTAGTTGAGGTTAGAAAAAGCCTCTCTGGCTACTGGAGCCTTTCTTTTCTTTTAATTGCAGTTTGGCTGTCCCCTGCTCAATACCTTGCTCTTTAGGCTAAAATTTGACTCTTTGTTCCAATTATTTAAGAATGCCTGAAAAACAAGTTCCGTTTAATTAGAATCGTAAGCTTTATCATTTTAGAAATTATATGATACAAAAAATACATTTTATAATTTTGTACAAAATACAAAAACAAACCAAACCTTCTTACTGATTATCTTTCATTTTCCTAATGCCTAGTTAATATTGATAGTGAAAATGATGCTTGACAGCACTGACGGTTCTAAATGCACTTCTAGATGATTCAATTTTACATCCATGTATTCTCCTTCACAAATTTGATGACAGCTTTCCCCATTTAATGCATTGCAGCGCCATTCAATTATGTTGTCATATGGATTCTATAATCGTAGGAACCATTCAAATATAATCCAGGATTCTGTATATATGGCTGTTTGCCAAGTACTGGGTTCACGGAGTTACATTTGAGTATTCTATTTAATTGTGTTTGGATCAATGAGAAAAGAACTTGGCAAAATAAAATACATTAGAGCTGAAAAAAACTTAAATATTTTTTTCTCTGAGAAATATTAAATTTTACGGCATGCCGACAGCTTTAACTTGCACCGAAGAGACATGACATTTTACAAAATGTATTCGTTAGTTTCGTACTTATCCATCCACTAAGCTAGAATTATAAATCTTATTCAGATAGCCATGGTAAAGAGACACGTCTCTATGTTCAGTTAAGAGAAACCTAACTATTAAAACATAATGAAGTGGACACTATGCAATTGGCTCATTATTCACGCCAAGATTCTCAATATCACTGAAAACACGATGCAAGCCAAAGCTACGGATTGACTTGGTGGACAGCGAAAAGGTGGGAACACTGCACCATGTTGGAATCAAAACTCCGCAAGGTATGACTAAAGGAGTTAGTGGCTCCGATAATACAGCTATAACACATCTAAGCTATTGACTGCCTCAGCGCAAAAAAGAGCTATATCCTGGATCAGTTCCAAAAAGAGGCTAGGTCCATGCTAAAGACTGATTTGTGGCAAGAACGAGGCAAGTACTGAGTTGGTATACATATCATTAAGGTCTAATTCCTCAGGATTTCAACGACAAGGGGAAAAAGAAGCTAAGTCTTGACTCAAAGGAAAAACCAGTTATGAACTGGCTCGGAGCCAGAACGAGTTAAGTCCTGACTTGACGTAAAAATCCACAGAATTTCAATAGCATGGTATGAAAACAATCTTGATTTACATTAAGATTGAATGAGAACAACCTTGAACAAAAATCAGGTGAAGATTGAGTGATGCCCTTCCCCAACCTTTTGGTGGTAAGGTAGGTATGTTGGACCTTATCCGAAGAAAGATCATGCCAGTATTTTAGTTTGTGTCATTTGAGAATCAAAATGGTCATCAGACCCTTAAACAACCCTAATCCTCGACTCACCGCCAAATTTGAGCGGAAAGGTATAAATAGGGTACCCTGTTTGCACCAGATGTATACAAATATTTTTTCTGGTTGATTAGAGGTACAAAGCTGGCCTCTAACTCATATATCAACACAGCCTCACTTCCTCCCCACCTCTGACTCCATGCGGAAAAAAAGGCTTTTTTTCCTGAAATATATAAAAAAAGCCTGAAATTATTGGACACCTTTTGTCAATCGACGTAAAAGCGATGACCCGTTTTCCAGTTTG
This sequence comes from Artemia sp. Qi Xiang Cuo, assembly GCF_049724085.1. Taxonomy (NCBI): domain Eukaryota; kingdom Metazoa; phylum Arthropoda; class Branchiopoda; order Anostraca; family Artemiidae; genus Artemia; species Artemia sp. Qi Xiang Cuo. Next base: position 30,867,829 of record NC_142794.1, read on the forward strand.
CCAACCACTGCCAAACTATAGGAGAATGGTATAAATGTCACACATTATTTAGAAGGGAACCATACAAGGAATTACTACTTTAATGAGGGGAGGCACAAATTTTGGCTTTCGAAATATAATAAAAAAGGAAGAATAATGACAAATAAACTGACCTTGTAAAGAAGAAAAACTTAATTTAAAGCTACAAATATACTTACTATAAGGTAACTTAGCTAGCATTTAGAATTCTGTTTTTGTTCTTGTTGGGACTAATAAAACACCCTTGTCAAAATATATATAGTTTTATGTAAAGCAAAAATGATAGTTTAAGTCTTGAGGAGTTTGAAGAGGTAATAGCTCTACTATTGTTAGTGGTAATTTCTGTTAATTTTTAAGTTTGACTCGACTATTCATCTTAAAATCTTTTCGTTTCTGGTTTCTTTAAATTCATAAGGTTTTTGAAAGGTGAAAAAAATGATCCCAACCAAAGAATAAAATCAGGAATGATATAAGTTATATAAGATGTTAAAAATAAAACAACAAAAAGAAAAAGTCCCCACACCCACACAGACAAAGCCTTCTAAAGGCCAGAACGTGATTTTCCTGTACTGAAAACGGTTTGTATTTCAAGTAGTTCAAGTTCAAGTTCTTTATCAATCAATATAAATTGTTTTCACAAAACTATCAAATTAATGACCCATCTCAGGTGTGGGCATATACACTCAACAATGAATAAATAATACTATCTGCAGATACTGGATTAAAAAGATGGCACTTCAATTCTCCGTATGGTAACAAAAGAAAAAACAACTATGAATTCAAAATAACCAAATAAATAAAATAAAATGAAATGAGGAGCATCCACCCCAGAAATTAAATCAATAGTTGCTAATTAAGTGATTCTTCAATCTAATTTTATTATTAACCGACGATTTATTCAGATCTATTAAACTATAAAGTTTGTTTCAATTATATATAGTGCTATACCATGGTGAAAAACGGGACCTTTCAGATTTTATTAAAGCCTGACGAACTACAGAACTGCCACGAATCAAATATGCATGTAAGACCTGATTATAATCCAGAAAAAATGTATTATGCAAATAAAAATAATCAGGCAAAATACGTTGAACATGTTTTATCATATAAAGAACAGAATGAAAAGAAGGGAATTGATCCATTGGAAGGATGTTTAAAATTTGATACATACTTTTCGTTGACGATTTACCAGGGTAAGAATAAGGACTAGGCAGGCAATTTTTCAATACACGCAGAGCTTTATTTTGTTGCCTCTAAAGGGGAAGAGTATGAGTTTTAAAAGAATTCGAAAAAATGGGACGGTAACTTATATATGAATATACTAGAGAATGTTAAAGGGATTTCAGGGCTAAAAACTGCAGAATATATCTCAGATGATTCATCGTTTTAATATTTCTTGACAGTTTCGTTCGAGCATATATTGGATGTCCCTTAAATGATTAATTTGAACACATTATTATCCCGAGATATTTAATATTATCAGCTCTTTCAATTTTTATTGGTAGGCCCTGAATATTAATCGTCATAATTTCCGGTGCTGTTCTCCCAGTACGAGAGAAGACGATGAATTTTGTCTTAGCACAATTAATAGACAATTTATTTCTCGAAAACCATAAGATAAGCCTCTTCAGTGCTGATTAAAATCTGAGCTTCAGAGATCTAGAGTTGGGACCGCTGATATTGCATGCCGTGTCATCGGCGAATAATGTGTTAAGGCCAATATCTTTGACACTGCTAGTGATATCATTCACACAAATAAGAAATAGCAGTGGACCCAAAATAGAGCCTTGTGGGACTCCAACTGACTGAGATTGAGATATTGATGAGGAAGAAGTATTGCCTCCGTCGACATACTGATTTCATTTTCTTAGGTACGACATTACTAAGTCATTAACTTGACCTCTTATACAGCAGTTATTAAGTTTAGTATACAATATTTTATGAGAAATCGTATCAAATGCATTTTAATGTCTATAAAAATTGTAGCAGGAATATCACCTTTGTCGAGGGTGTCATGAACAAACTGAGTCATTGCCATAATAGTATGCTCAGTAGAGTAAGAATTCCGGAGCCCAAATTGCATGGGGCTAAAGAATTTAGATTTCATTAAAAAGCTGATTATATGATTATATAGGCACTTTTCGAGCATATTCCCAAATGTAGACAGGATTGAAATCGGCCGATAGTTTTTTGGGTTCTTCGGATTTCCTCCTTTGTACAAAGAGATAATTGTTCCAGACTTGAAACAAGAAGGAAATCTTCCGGTTTTAAAACACATGGTTGAACACATGCGAAAGCGAGATTACTATATTCGGTGCTATGCATTTAATCAGATTTGTAGATGACCCGTCAATCCCTTCCGAAGATCCGTTCTTTGAAAGCTTCGTTGTAACTAATATTTCATCTGAGGTCACAGGAGTAAGAAAAATGGAGCAATTGTTTTTATTCGAATAAAAAAATGTTTTTATTCGAATAAATTGAAATTGAAATTGAATTGAATTGTGAGATGAGGGTAGATATTATTGAAAGTCCGCTCCAGTTTCATTTTCCAGATGACGGGCCTAGTCGGTTCCAGCAGTTGACCCGGTTTTCACGTCGATTTCCGTAAATTGTGCATTTAATGCATTGATGACTTTCACTTTCCCTGTAGCAAGTTTAGTTCCATCTCCGGGTATTAATTCATCAGGAAGATTATGGATCCTATGCTTTCCTAAGCACTTATTAATTATTTCCCATGTTTTCTTGGGAGCCCTTCTGCGTCAACAAATGCTTCGGTGAAATATTGTCTAGTGTGTTTTTATTTGTCATAACATCGAAAGAACACAACATCAAAATAATATCACTAGGCTAACCAAAGCTCACAAATAAAACCTATCTGAAATCAAAGTAGAGGTATCCCCTCCCTTAATCTTCTACGGCGTGAGCATTATTTGCGATTTACTAAAAGCGATATATATTTTGAACCGTTTGGTTTTGTTTGACATAGTATCGACAACAACAAAATAGAAAAACTAAAACTATCAGTTATAATCAAACAGTTCGTGGTAAGGAGCTGTAAGTTAAGAGCAACTTGGCCAAATAGTAACCAAAACTCTAAAAAAAGGAATTTTGATAGCATTTAATACATCAAAAGAATTAACTTTTTATGCTAACTCAAAACAAATAAAATTTATTAAATTCCATGTTACCCATTAAAACATAAGAGCCTGAGAATACTTACTTAATTTTTTAAAAAGGGAGGAAACACTTCTATGTACAGAAAAGAGGAATTTTGTATTGTTTGGCAAAAGAAAGATCACGGACGCGTGCTTAATTATCCACTTTTTTCAACGGAAAGGGGGTCTTATAGGGTCAATATTGCTCAAAGATCAGGAGTGGGATTATTAAACGCAAATTAAAAGTTCTGATGCCCCTGTTTTAAGTGTGCCAAAAAGATCGGAAGACAACTAGCCCACCTCCCACATCCCATTTTCCATCTAAAACATCCAATTAGAATTTTGAAATTGCCATTTAGTTCAGCATAGTTGACAGATCCATTAACGATGCCTCTGGGAATGACATAAACCGCCACAGAAGTAGTGGGTACAATGTGGATTCTACCGGCCAGTAACCCCGGATTCCCATGGGAGCCCTGTTTCTACCTGTCAGTACTCCTGGATTCTGAAAGTGCCCTGTTTTAAACACTGCCCAGGAAGACAGACCCCTGGATTTCACGGGTCAGGTGCCCCTGTAAAACAAGCTGTCACGAAAGCAGGTGTTACGTCACAGGGAAATGTTTACATTTTGGGAAGATACGCCCCCGGCATATGACAAGTGCCATGTTTTAAATGGTCAGCAGGTGTTAGTTAAGTTAGAGGGAGAAACTAAGAGACGCAGGTGTTAGGGAAGGCTTATATTAGGTTGCAATGTCATTGGGGTTGAGAGTCTTGCGTGACTCAACAGGCGTAATACCATAGGAAATTTTAACCTACGCAATTGGAGTTGAGGGTAACGCGTGACTTAGTAGATTTACTGGGAAAAAATAGTAGTGGCGCACACGTACGTCTTACGTAATGACAGCGCCAGGCAGAGGAATTTTATTAATACATTATTTTCCAAGATACTTCAAGACATTTCTCTTCATGACGTTTCAAGATGTTCCAGGACATCTCAAGACGTTTTCTAAGACATTTTGCTTCAAGACATTTGTAAGACTTTTCTTTTTCCAAGACGCTTTTCAACACTTCTTTAGTTCTTATTAAATGAGGGGTGTTTACGAAATGACACATTCTACCGTGACATGTTTCTTCAGAACCCGAGGGACTCACAAGTGGGTGTTACACAATACTTTTTGAGACTTCATTTTCTTTCAATGCATTTTTATTCTGGATGTCCAAAGCGTTTTTATTCTTTCAAGGGTTTTTTTCTTTAGTTCTTGCGTAATGGCGAATGTTTACGGATGACAAATTCTACGTCACACACGTGGGCCTTACGTAATAACAGCACAAGGCAGAGGAATTTTATTAAGACATTTTTTCCAAAATATTTTTCAAGACATTTCTCCTCAAGACGTTTCAAGACGCTTCAAGACGTTTTCTAAGATAGTTTTCTTCAAAACATTTCAAGACTATTTTTCTTTCCAAGACATTTTGCAACATTTCTTTAATTCTAACGCAATGGGGAATATTTATGGATGAGGCATTCTAACATGACCTGTTTCTTCCGAGCTCGTGGAGATCCCCGCTTTTAGCTTCGAAGGAAACCCACGTAGGGTGTTACACAACACTTTTTGAGATTTCATATTCTTTCAATGCATTTTCCTCAGAGGACCATTATATTCGAACGTTTTTTTTTTGTCCTCATTAGGACTCCAAATGTCATCCCATCCAATGGAGCTGTTCCCTAGCCGAGAGGACCGGAAATATATTTTTAATATTCTGATTCGGCTAACACTTTCTAGGAAATAACCTTTGCACGTTAGGAGAGCCCCCTTTTCACGCACGCTAGAATGACGATTGCGTGTTTCCTACTTCTAAAATCATTGGCATGCAGAGGTGGAAAATCAATCACTAGAAATTTCCTATCACCTGGTCATTTAGTAATAAAGGCAAAAGGTTTTAAAAGACGCTTAAAATGTGTAAATGTTTACATATTGAAGATTAGTCCTGGAGCAAGGAATCTGAAAAGACAACCATTGTAAATCAACAATTTATTGATAAAAAACGCTATAAAATTATAAAATCACCAAAATGTTCTTAAAACTCGACAAATGGAAAAAAACAAAACACGAAAAAACCTTATATAGGATAAAAATATAAGCAAAAACATACGTGAATTAAAGAAAGATGGGGTTCCCAGCAATCGTTTCCAGAGGGTGCGGGGTTGATATTAGAGGCAAATTTAAGCTCTATTGAGGTATTTCTGAGAGCTTTTAACGAAAATAAAGTGTTTCTTTGAGTGGGTGAGATTATGCACGCCCCCCTTCAATTGACAAGCACACATTTGAGTAATACTTTTCTCTTCAAATTTCTCATAATCTCGTTAGAAATAAATCTAAACTATATTAAGAGATATTTCTGAAGGGCTTTTGATGAAAAATCCCCTCATTTCATTAACTGCATTTTAGATTTCAGTCACACTACCACCAGAATATTCATTTAACACCTCCACCTTAACTTCAAGCTCTAGATAATGTTACTCCAAGCAATTCACACCACCACACAATTACGCGGCTGGTAAATTTAACCCCTATATTCAGGTATTTCTGAAGGGCTTTTAGTGAAAATGCCACGTTTCTTTGGGGCAAGACTCTGCAGACACACCCCCGTATATAAATATATATATATATATATATATATATATATATATATATATATATATATATATATATATATATATATATATATATATATATATATATATATATATATATATATATATATATATATATATATATATATATATATATATATATATATATATATATATATATATATATATATATATATATATATATATATATATATATATATATATATATATATATATATATATATATATATATATATATATATATATATATATATATATATATATATATATATGGCTAGGTACTAGCCATTAGAATCCACAATGCCACCATTACTCAAGGATCTTGATGAAAGAGCTGCAGGTTATTCAATTTGCCGATTATTTACGTACAGCATTTTTCATTGGAAATCCGGCTTTTTAGGGGGGTGTTCTGGCGGGGCTGGTATTTTCTACAGGGAAAAGTTTCCATGGAAATTTAGTTTTATAGGAAAACTGTATATGGAGGGGGGGGGGAGATATCTTGGCATGGTTTGAATGATGATCAGAAATTAAATAAGAAGTAAGTTTTTTCAACTGAAAGTAGGTAGCAATATTTATAATTAGAATGAACAGAAATTATTTCATACGTTTCGTTAACGTTTCGTGAGTTATGTTAACATTTTTAGTGCTTTAAAAAAGCTTAATATTCTAATGCAATGGCCCTTGTGTTTCAGCTGCAGTTCTTAAAGAATTTTAACAAAAAACCAAACTTTTGGGTAACGAGTGAAAAGTTGAGGAAGGAACAGCACCCCCATTTACGACTGGCTTCTGTTCTTTTTTAGTTTAATGATTGCTCATTATTTTCAGTTGAAAAAACTAGTCTTTTATTTAAGTAATACAAGAGGCAACGCTCTAGCACTGGTAGTATAATGACTTAATGAATTCTGGCGGCCTTATGGCTGAAACACGTTATCCAAAGTCAATATACGCATTACCATTACACAGACAAGTTATTGAACTGCTTTTTTTTTAGAACTATGAGAGAATAGTTGGCATCCTTTCAAAATTGGAATCAAAATATACATTTAGATTTTAATCCCGTTTAAAAATGTATTCACAAATTATTTCTCGACAAATTTTTTATTCTGTAAACAAAACTTAAATAAATTTTCTCTTCACCAATTTTTTTTGCTAATGGGTTTCCCACTCGAATTTTTTTCTGCTTACTAATGTAAACGTTTTTTCTTCTTCTGCTAACCAAACTTTACTATGCTTTATTTTCTTCACTAAATCTTTCTTTGCTGACTAGTTTTAAACATTTTTTCTTCTGCTAACTCAACTTTAATAGTTTTTCCTTCTCCAAGTTTTTTTGGCTAATGATTTTCTAACGCAATATACTTTTTTCCTGCTTCATAAAATCTAATTTGCTTTTTCACTAAATTTTTCTTCGCTAGCTAATATCTGAAGAAAAAACAAATTCCTGCTAAGAAAATTTTAATACATTTTTCTTAAATAAGTTTTTCTTTTATCCTAAGTAGTTTTTTAAGACAATTTTTTTTCTTCAGCTAACTGAATTTTGATAAAAAATTTTCTTCAATATGTTTTTCTTTTTATGCTAATTAAACTTAAAAATATGTTTTTCTTCACTAAGGTTTCTTATGCTAACTAAATTTCAACGCAACATTTTTTTTTGCGTAACTTAATGTCAATAAACATTTTTTCCCCACGTTTTAATTTTTTAATTCTAACTAGTTGTCTAAGACAATTTTTTTTCAGCTAACTGAATTCTAATAAAAATTTTTCTTCCCTATGTTTTTCTTTTTATGCTAATTAAACTTTAATATATTTTTTTCTTCACTGGTTATCATTTTCTTTTGATAACCAAGTTTAAACGCAACATTTTTCGTTCACTAAATTTAATGTGCGTTTAATCTAAACCATGTTATTATGTGTCTCTTTATAGAATACTTCTAGATCTAAAAAATTAAAGATTTTTCTGTGTTCGTTCGTGAAAACATAAAATAAATCACCTGCTTAACTTGTTTTCTTCACTTTTTTTTTGCCACTTTATAATTTTTCCTTTGTAAGTTTATTGTAAACGCTATTAAAAAATATTCATTGACTTAACGGGAAGTAAATTTAATCAGTAAATGCAATGATTCAGCTGGTAAAATGATTATGATGAATTACTTCACGTAAAAAGTGAACTTTAATAGGATATACCAGCGCAATGAAATACGATTCAACCCCACAAATGGATTCAAATTCCAAAATAAAGCAATTAGAAATATTGCCGTTGGTTTTTCCTAGAGCATTCGACGGAGAAAATGTAAATTTTATTAAACCAATTTCTTAGATAGTTTGTCTTTACTACTACTGCAACAATTTGTTCTTAAGGCAGTAAAATACAACCTTATTCAAAATACCAAATAAATTATGATGATGAATTATTTCATGTAGAAAGTGAACTTTATTAGGTTTTATTATCGCGATGAACTACAATTCAGCCCCACAAATGGATTCAGGTTCCAAAATAAATCAGTTTGTTTAATCAAACGTGGTGAACCTTTTATCACCACTTTTTATTTTTTTAATTCTAACTAGTTTTCTATGAAATTTTTTTTTCACCTAACTGAATTCTGATAATAATTTTCTTGGTTTGATAACCAAGTTTAAACGCAATATGTGCGTTTATTCTAAACCATTTTATTATATATATTTTTATAGAATACTTCAAGATCTTTTCATTTAAAAGTTTTTTGTGTTTTCGTTCATGAGAACATAAAATAAATCACCTGCTTAACTCGTTTTCTTCACTTATTTTGCCCCTTTGTAATTTTATCGTTAACACTTTTAAAAGATATTTGTTGATTTAATGGGAAGTATATTTAATTAGTAAATACAGTGATTTAGCTGGTAATATTATGATGATGAATTACTTCACGTAAAAAGTGAACTCTAATAGGATTTATTATCGCAATGAAATACAATTTAGCCCCACAATGGATTCAGGTTACAAAATAAATCAAATAGAAATATTGCAGTTGGTTTTCCCTAAAGTATTCGAGAGAGAAAAATATTTATCATGTAAGTAAACTTTATTAAACCGAATTTTTAGATAATTTGTCTTTACTACCGTAGCTACAATTTGTTTTTAAGGCAGTAAAATACAACCCATTCAACTCATTCAAAACCCAATACAACTCATTACAACCCAATACAACTCATTCAAAACACTAAAAAAGTAAATATACATTTTGTTTATTCAGCGCATGTCATGTTGTATTAAAATTACAATCGTAAATAATAAAAAATGTGAACCTAATTGTTTCTTATAGAAGTATGAAAGAAAAACATGCTAACAGAAAGGAAAAATGCAGAGCAAAAAAGAAAAAAATTATGCTTTCAAAACACACGCTGTACAACACCTGTTTCAGACTTAGAAATAGTGCCCTTCCTCTCAGGCAGATCCAACCCCCTCGGAGGTATAAATTTTGTCTTGTTAAATAAACACCTCTCTGTATCAGCACTACAAATGTCAATGAACTTAATCAAATTTAATAGTTACTCTGGTATTATCAAACATCTTGCTTTGTATTATCAAAATATGGCCTAGAAGTACCAAATCTTGTCTAGTATTATCGAAATCTTGTCAGATAGTATGAGAATCCTCTCCGATAGTATCAAAATCATACATGGCATTGTCAAAATATTGCAAAATAATAACAAAACCTTATGTGGTATTATCAAAATCTTATCTGATTTGACCACAATCTTGCCTGATATTATCAAAATCTTGCCTGATATTATCAAAATCTTGCAGGATATTAACAAAACATTGTCTACTACTATCAAAACTTGTCTGATTCTATCATAATCTAGCTTGGTACTATAAAAATCTTGTCTGGTATTATCAAAATCCTTTTAAGTATTACCAAAATTTTGCATGGTATTATCAAAATCTTGCCTGGTATTACCAAAATCTTACCTGGTATTATCAGAATCCTTCCAGATTTTATCAAAATTTTGGAAAATATTAGCAAAATCTTTCGTGATATTATCAAAATTTTACCTGATATTACGAAAATCTCACCTGGTAATATCTATCCTCTTGTTAGCTTTTGAAATACATCGACAGTGTTTTCAAAAAGGTTATTTAGGTTAATTTGTCGCAGCATGGTATTATCTAAATCATGTTTGCAGTTGTCAAAATCTTACCTGATATTATCAGAAATATGCATGGTATCATTAAAACGTTGCCTAATATTATTAATATCCTGCCGGATATTATCAAATCTTGCTCAGTATTGTCAAATCCTTGTCTGATATTATCAAAAACTAGCCTATTATTCTCCCAACCATGTCTGGTATTTTTAGAATCTCTTCTGGTACTATCAAAATCTTGACTGATATTATCAAAACTGTGCTTACAACATCTTGCATGGTATTGCGCAAACCATCCTTGATAACAACAAAATCTTCCCTGATATCACCAAAATCTTACTTTGGCAATATCAAAATCTTTTTTACATAATTTTTGACAAAATCTTGCCCTGTATTGTCAAAATCTTGCATTATATTATAAAACATTAAGGGAAATGCTGCTTGAGGGTAATAAAACTACTTTATAGTATTATAAAACTACTTGGGGGTAATGGGGTAAGATATTTTGATCATTTGGACAAGCAGCTTAGAGATAGTGATGAGAGAATAATACACCGAGGTTCTCTTGATGCTAAGTATGTTTTGCAATTGATATTATTCGTGGTTCGGCACATTCTACGGATTTTACGGTTATCCATTTTAATTGTCGAGGTCTAAATAGCTCATATGTGTATTTATCTGATTTGTGCCAGGAGAGCGATATTCAGGTTGTAGGTTTAACTGAAACTTGGCTGCGTGACCACAACGATTCTTTGTTAAATATAAATGGATATAACTTATTTAAGAAAAATAGGAAAAATTATCAGCATGGTGATGTGGTGGCATATGTGAGGTCGAGTCTTAATGTAAAGGTGAGAGAAGATATTTCAGTATATGAAGAAATGGTTTTGGAGAGTATGGTATGTGAGATAGTTCAGGGCGGAACTCATTTGTTTATTGTATTGGGTACATGCCACCGTCTGCATCTGATTCTCGTTTTTTGGAACCGATGGAGTGTCAGCTTGAAAAAGTCCCAGTTTCAAAGTACCCGTGTTTAGTAATGGGATACTTTAACGTTAATTTGATGCTAGCGAATGATAGATCTAGTCAAAATTTATTTAATCTCATGCGTAGCTTTGATTTATATCCAAGTGTTAATATCCCTACAAAAATTAGTGAAAGCAATGCGACACTAATCGAAAACATTTTTATGAATATTTGACTTAGTGATCCAAAGGTAATTATCATGATGTATCTGACCATTGTACTGTTATGGTGACTTTAGAAGTATCGATCCCCCAAAATAAAAGAAAAGAGAAAAGAAACGGGATTAAATTAGATGTTGTTTCGATTAGGAAGTTTAAATGTAAGCTAGCATCACAGGATTGGTCACATCTTAATAACTGTGAAGATCCTAGTCATCAAATGGACAAATGGTATGGTCAGGTAACTTCACTGCTCTGTTCAAGTTGCTCTAAAGACAAACAGTCGAGAAAAGATGAACCAAATAAGCCATGGATAACGAAAAGCCTTCTAAAGTGCATAAATAGAAGGCAAGATTTATATCAAGAGAAAACCCTTAGCCCAAATACATTTAATGAAGGGTTCTATAGACGATATAATAATGCTCTGAATAAGATTTTCAGAAAATCAAAGCGGTGTTATTATCAAGCTGAATTTAAGAAAAGCGAAGGTGATTGTGCGAAAATATGGAAAATTATTAAGTCAATAATTGGCGAGAAAGGGCATGTATTACCTGAACACGACGAAACAAGGAGTTTGGCAAACAATATGGCGGAACATTTTGTGAATATTGATGTTGGATCGAGAAGAATGAGTGAACGAGATGTACCAGATGGTGAACCTTTCAAAGAACACCTTCCCCCAGAGAGTGAAGTAACCCTCGGGATGAATAAAGTTACAGATTCCGAAGTTGAAAAAGTAATTAAAGAAATGAAAATATCGGCGTCCGGTGCCCATTTCTTGTTACGTAAACTTATTAAACAAGTGTTGCTGGAAGTACTTTCGAAGTTTGTTGAGCTAGTTAATAGTTGTTTCAGGGTTGGTGTTTTACCATCTTGTTTTAAAATAGCTAAGGTAAAACCTATTCACAAAGGTGGTGATAAATAGAATTATTTCAATTATTGGCCAATTTCCTTTTTACCGGTCCTTTCTCGAATAATGGAAAAGTTACTGTATTGTAGGTTGAACTCTTTTTTTTGTAAGAATAATTATTTTTTGAATAATCAATTTGGATTCCGTAAGGCTTATTCGACGGAGCATGCTCTTCAGTTTATGGTGAAAACGGTAAATGATGGATTACATGGTCATATGAAGGTGGCAACATTGTTTTTAGATATACTGAAAGCTTTTGATACCGTTGGCCACCAGATTTTGTTAGGGAAGCTTAGGAATTGTGGTGGCCGTTGTAATGTGACTAAGTTATTTGAATCTTATCTATCAGATAAGTCAATATTTATGGAAGTAGGAGGTATCACGTCTAGCCGTTAGCCAATCGAGTGCGGTGTTCCTCAAGGATCTCCACTCGGTCCACTGTTGTTCGCTGTTTTTGTTAATGACCTATGCAACGCAGTGTCTGGCCTAACAAATGACCTAAGCTCAGATTTTAGAGGCCCAAAGAAGGCCCTTGTATTATTCGCAGATGACACACATCTCACGATTATTGCTCGTACGGAGCAAGAGTTAGTCAAATTGTTAGAAGGTGACCTGCATAATATGTAACGATGGATGTCATCGAAAAAACTGGCTATCAATTTTAATAAATCTACCTGGATTATTTATGGGAGATCTAAGAATTTCTATTCATGGTTAACAACCCTGAATACTCGCCCGTCCCAGATATCTCGAAAAAGTACGGTGATATACATGGGAGTTATTCTGGATGAGACCCTATCGTTTGTAGAATATATACAGTGTGTATCTTCTAAAGTGGCCCATAATGTTGGAATGATGTGTAAATTAAAGCATTTCTTTCCTGTTAGAATAATGCGTCTTATTTATTTTTTGTTGGTGAACCCCTATTTACTTTACTGTTGTTCAGTGTGGTCGTCCACATTCATCGCACATCTTAGGCAGATACATATTCTTCAGAATGGGGCTACCAGGATTCCTTCTGATAATGATTCTCGCTTTTCGGTAAGGGATCTATTTAAGAGTTTATACAAACTACCGGCTTCTGATCTATTTGAGTTCTATAGAGAAAAGTAAATGTTTAATATTTTGAAAAATGTGGCACCGGGTCGCCTGCACAATATCTTTTGCTTCGTTTCTGAACGTCATCAATATGGCAATTGTAACACAGGTATGATTCAACGACCAAGGAAACCGTCAACTCTGACTGGCTTCTCGGTCAAACACCAGCTTTCGTTAACGTGGGGAAGACTACCAGTTGAGATTCTAGACCAGACGGTTAGAATCGATCTCCGTAGGTTGCTAAGGGGCCTTGTGTTGGTGGTTATGATTTTGATCAATGTGTTTTTTTGTTGTTTTTTTTTATCTCAGGTAATGCCAAACAGTATGAGGATTGGTAGTGTAGATTAATGGTACCCGTCGGGGAATTGAGTGAGCAAGAGGTGTCTTGTCTTTTTTTTTTAAGATGTGAGGATGTTAAGTTGAAAGGAGATAGTACCTGACAAGCCTGGATGACCAGGCTTCTGGAAGTTTGTAAATATTTATGTAAATAAAGTGATTTCTCTATGAAAAAAGATATTTTGCTCCGAAACCTGTGGGAGCTGACCCCTGGCCCCCATGGCTGACCCTCTGAAAAAAAAAATTTATAACAAAATCTATGGGAGCTGACCTGTGATAAACCCCCCCCCCCCTAAAAAAATTAGTAAAGATATTTATTACAAAACTTATGGGAGCTGACCCCTGGCCCTTCATGGCCCTACTCTTCCCTCACTACCCCTCCATAAAAATACCGATATTTTATTCCAAAACTTTTGGGAACTCATCCCTGGTCCTCCTTGGCACAACCCCTCCTAAAAAAATATTAACGAAATTTCATCAGTCTTTTCAGAAACTTATGGAAGCTGACCCCTGGCACTCGAAGGCCTGTCTCCCCCCCCCCAAAAAAAGGAGAATAAATTAATGATATTTCATTCCAAACTTATGAGACCTGACTCCTGGCCCTCCATGGCCCAACTCCCCCCCCCAAAAAAAAAATTAACAATATTCTGTTCCACAACTTATGGGAGCTGAACCCTGATCCTCTATAGCCCGACCACCCCCTCCTCAAAAATAATAATTAACGATATTTTGTTGCAAACTTATGGGAGCTGACCCCTGGCCCTCCATGGCCTTGCCATACCCTTCTTAAAAAAAATTATTAAAGATATTTTATCCCAAAATTTATGGGAGCTGACCCTTACTCTCCCTGAACTGAACCACTCCCCCTAAAAAATTATCGACGATATCTTACTCCAAATTGCCCCCCCCCCAAAAAAAAACTTATGGGAGCTGACCCCTCGCCCCCACGGCCCAATACCCTCTCCCCCCCCCCAAATCAAAAAACAAATTAACGATATTTCATTCCGCAACTAATGGGAGCCAAGCCCTAGCCCTCTATAGCCCGACCACCTCTCTCTTGAAAAAATTATTAACGATATCTTATTCAAAAGTTGTCGAAGCCGACCCCTGGTCCTCCATGGACCGAACCCCCCCCCCCCCCCTCCCTTCAAAAATTATTAAAGATGTTATATTCTAAACTTTATGGGAGCTGACCCCTGTTCCTCCTTGGACTGTACCCCTCCCCCTAAAAAAACATCGACGAATTTTTATTCCAAAATAAATGAGAGATAACCCCGGGCCCTCCATGGCCCGTGGCTTCTCTGTGGGCTCTCAGTTATGCATATGACGGAGGGAGATTTTCCCGGGCCATTTGGTAGCTGTTTAACCTCCACATTAAGGATAAAATTAAAAGGTTTAATTTTAAATATGTCACTTTTATTTTGATTTTTCTTTATTACTGCTAAGAGACCACCCCACAAAAAAAAATTTGGAAGCTGACCGCTAGCCCTTCCTGGACTGACCCTCTCCCCCTAAGAAATTATTGACGATATTTTACTCCAAAATAAACGGGAGATAACCCCGGGCCCTCCATGGCCCAACATTGGAATATTGGTAGAATATACCAAAATTCACTCTTTTTGCATTATATATATTTGTAAAACTTTCTCTGTGGGTTCTCAGTTTTGCATATGACGCAGGGTGATTTTCCTGGGGGGGGGGGGGTTAATCTCCGGGGGTTTTCCAGGGGGATTTGCCTGGGAATTTATTGCGGGCTGGAGATTTCACGGGAAGAATTTTCCCGGGGAATTTTCTGTGGGGAATACGTCTAAGACCACGAGATATTTTGGAGGATTTGGTATTGCACAGGCGCAACAACTGTTAAAACGGGTCACTATAACTATATGTGTCTTGAACAGTCTTAAGAAGAACTAATAAAATTAAACTGAATATTCGCTCTAAATTGTGCAATTTTGTCCATTTTTAACATGCAAGATTGTTTGATCATGGGTACGTTCGAGAAGACTAATACCCTTATAATAGAAAGGTATTAACCTATTATACAGTGTATAACGTCACTAGAATACTGCCACCTATTTTTAGATATTTAAATGTCAGAAAATACACACATAAAAAAATATTTTTGGAATAGAGAATTTTGAAAAACATGAAACATTGGCAATAAGAAATGAACAGAAATTAATAAAAAAAAACTTTTCCAATGAAATGTAAAGGCCATACTAAATTTAAGATCAGAAGAAATAAAAACCTACCATAAATCAAACTAAAAACGACTATAAGTTACTATTAAAGAATAAATGAAACCCGAAACGAACAGAAATTCAATAAACAAAAAAACGTACAACAGTTACTAATATAAATGAATAAATAAATCTTAAGAAGATTAGAACTTAAATTGAATATGCAAATCTAGCTTAAAACGAACAAAAATCTTTTATTATTGAAGTATAAATGAAACCCAAAGCGGACATAAATTAAATAAACAATTGAAACAAACAAATATTCAATAGATACTAATATAAATGAAGAAATAAATCTTAAAACAATTAAAACATAAGTTGAGTATGCAAATCAAGCTTAAAACGAACAAAAATCCCTACAAGCAAGAATTTGGGTACTGCCTTCATTCCTAACTGTAAAAGTCTTAGACCTACTGCGTAAGTGGTGCTTTATTGAAAATGAATTATATCACAAACATTTTCTTGTGTACTTTTTACAATGTTGAACATAAAATTAAAAATTGCAGTAAAATTAAATTGTGAACTGATGAGCTTTCAGTAATTAATATCATTTTATATCCATTTTATTATATATCCAAATATTTCCTTTTCCAGTTAGTACAGCATTAAAAATTAAAATAATTATAGAAAAGAAAAATCTTGAACTGATAAACTTTAAAACAATGAATATTACTTTATATAAAACATTCAGTTTGATTTCTTTTAGTTCTCTCGAGACTATTAAAAACATATATAGTTTTCAGTAAAGCGCCAATGACACACTAAGTTTTAGACTTTTTAGGGAGGGAAAAAGTAACCAAACTCTTGTTTGTAGTGATTTTTGTTCGTTTTAAGCTTAGTTTACATATTCAATTTAAGTTTTAATCGTTTAAAAATTATTCATTTATATTAGTACCTAAAAATAAACGCTCAAATGGGGATAGATCCGTTTATTTAAACAGTGAAAACAATTACAAAAGTCTAGATATTGCGATCACATATACAGCAATCGCCATCAGTAGAAATACTAAAGTATGAAAATTTAAACTAGCACATTTATATGCAACAAAATAATTAACTTTTGTATCATTCGCAAAATAATGAACTTCCGGGTTATTCACTAGGTTTTTTCGGAGAGAGTTCAATGGCTCATTCGAAGTCTTGATGTAAATTTTCTTCTTTAATCTTTCCTAAATGGAAAATGAATTTCCAATGAAGGTTGCAAAGTTTTCTGTGCTTTCCAATTGCAAACTAATCGTTTTAAGATTTATTATTTATTTATATTAGTACGTGTTGTACGTTTTTTTGCTATGATTGTTTGTTCAATATCTGTTTGATTTGGGATTTATTTATTCTTTAATAGTAATTTCTGGTCATTTTGAGTTTGAATTACGGGTGATTTTTATTTCTTCGGATCTTTAAGTTCAATTTTTTTGAAAAACTTATTTTTTGGATTTTTTTTTAAATTAGTTTTATATAAACGAACAAGGTCACTTTGAAAATAAAATAAAAATAAAAAGAACGCTGCTGCCTTTACTTAAATTAAGGAATGGTTTATCAGTTGGCATAACAGTTTTGAGTCTGGTTATTTCAAAGCCACTTCCACATGCTAAAAAAACTGTTAATTGAGAGGAGTATAAAGGGCCAACATTAATGATTGCAATTTTTTAACTCATGTTATTACAAAATTTAATTCTGTTGAATGTATTTTCCAGCTTTCTTTATTCCTTAAAGTCACCATTTTCTACCTCTTCGTGGTTGTCAAACAGTTCAAAGTGAAATACCTATTTAACGTAGTAAAATAACGAGTGACTTAGCTCAATAGTAAAAGAATTAGATTTTCATGCTGATTCCAAATACATAATTTTTTTTAATTTAATATTTTTCTCCAAAAGCTACAAGCCTAAGAAAATTTGCCTGATTTTAGGTGCTGGAGGAAATACCCCCTAGGCGTCATACAATCTTAATGAAAATCATATCATCAAACTCAGCATATCAGAAAACTATTCTGCAGAGTTCCAAGTCCCTATCTACAAAATGTGGAATTTTGTTTTTTTGTTTATTCTTTTGCCAGAAGAAAGGTCACGGACTCGTCTTTATTTGCTGTTGTTTTTCCTCCCAGGGGTGATCGTATTGAGCCATTGGTCCTAGAAGATTGGTATAGGGCTCATTCAAATGGAAATTACAAATTTTAGTGTCCTTTCTAGTAACCAAAAGATTGCAGAGAAACTAGCCTCCTCCCACGTACGTTTTTCCTAAATTCTTCCGATTCAAATTTTGAAATAGCCAGTTGGTTCAGCATAGTTAAAAGGTCCATTAACTAGGCCTCTGGGGACATTACAACCCCCTCCCTTCCCCCCAAAGTACCTATAAAAAGTGCTCTAAGCTATAGAATTTGCACAAAGTTACATACAGTATTTGTTATTGGGAAATGTACGAAATTATCGGGAAATGAAAGATATTTGGGGGAAATTTTTCCAGGGGGGAGCCCTCCTGGAGAAATTTTTTGGTGGATATTTTCCACGAAGGGAGGGGATTTCTTGGCATTATTAGAAAATAAATCAAAACTAAATGAAACAAGTTTTCTCAACTGAAAAAAGAAGTAGCATTAAAACTCAAAACAAAACAAAAGTTATCCCGTACAAGCCCCTCTTAATTTCTTTCTCTTTACGCTGAAGTTGTTTAGTTCTTTAGAAAAGCCCATTATTCCAACTCAAGGGCCCTTGTGTTTCAGCAATTGTCCCTAAAGAAATGACAAAAAGTTTTTGCTACAAATATTCAAACTTTGGTGTAAACCGCGAAGGATGAGGAAGGGGCAGCCACCCTCATGCACGGAATAATTTCTGTTTGTTTTAAGTTTCAATGTTAATTCTTATTTTGAGTTTGAAAAACACGTTTTTTCCATATTTAATATTACCCGTAATAATGACCTGAAATCACACAAGTTTTCTTTTATTTTTTCCTTCTTGTTAAATATGGCACATTGACAAAAGTTTATTTAACCAAGTCACGAATTTTGATCAGTGCAAAGCTTCAAAAAGATGGATATACTTCAAGGAAGGCAGAAATTATTCACTTTCCATCTTGTCTGTTTAAGCTCTAACAAAGTAAAAGAGGGGCAGAAAATAAATTTTGCGACAAACTTATCCAGATAGTAAGTTTCTTGAAGACAGAATTGCAAAGCCCTCGAGTTGACTTTTCATTAAAGTACAGTCAAGCCCCAAGAGAATATGTCTCCACCTTTGAAAAGCGCTCCTTAAATTTGTGTCAATTTAAACAGATTTCCTCTAATGGAAAGTTTCAGGGAATGTTTGAAAGGAATTATTTGAAAGTTTTTAGCCAAGTATTTGCACTCCTTCAGACACATTCCGATTCATAGAAATGGCTGGGCTTTTTTTTGTTTTCATTCCAACTAAAAGTAAGGAGAAACATTAAAAGTTATAAGAAATTATCCGGGTTGCAGCGGTAGCTAGTAACCTAGTTAGAGACGATCACGTCCCATACTAAAAAATAAAACAGCCAATAACTCTTATAAATAGTGTGAGATCGAAACACAAGGTTTACTATTAGAATCACCATGTTTGAGAAATCTATAAAGTTAACTTACAGTCTCTTGGCTTGAACAATGAGGAGAATACATTGGTTTGAAAAAAAAGAAAAGTGCCTGAAACACCTTTTTTTACCTTTTTTTTACACCTTTTTTTAGGTTTTTTGTTCATTGCAGCTAGCGGGGCACTGGAACATCTTAGAAAGCTGTTTAATGGCTCATTTGAAAGGAGATTTCTGTATTTAGAATGGCTTCAATTACGATATTCTGCATCAATGGCATCTTTTTTTCGTTTTTATCCTCCTCAGGTAGCTGGGCACTGGACAATCCCGGCTCCAGTAGTAGCTAGCAGCCTAGTAAGAGACAATCACGTCCAATACTAAGAAACACAATAGCCCATAGGTCCTAAAATAGTGTCAGATAAAAACAAGAATTACACTATTAGGATCGCCTTGTCCGAAACGCATTTTTCTTTTAATTTACCATCCTTTACATTAGCTTGTATAACAAGGAAAATCTGCTGGCTTGAAAAACAAGAAAAGTTGTTTGAACTATGATATTCTGCATCAAAGACATCGTTTTTGCCGTTTTTCCTCCTCAGCTAGCAGGGCACTGGAACATCATAGAGTCGCCACCTCGGTTGTGCATTTGCACATCGCCTTCTTACGCGTATAGTATCGAAAGCTCAGAATCAATCACGGACTCTTTTAATTTGTGCAGTAGATGTGTCCGCGGCGTTCGATTCGGTAATTCATTCAAAGTTAATTTTGAACGTGCTGCACCAAGGTGTGAACCCACATGTAGCGGCCGTCCTATGGCACTGGTATTCGAGTAGCCTTATCCGTGTTAAGTTGAGTAGTGAACTCCTGTCGAAACCGATTAAGCTTCACCGGGGACTGCGTCAAGGGTCGGTTTTAAGCCCTGTACTCTTCAATTCACTAACCTCGTCGGTAACAAAAAAGATTAACGGTGGTTTTAACACTGGATGTATGGATGTGAGCCTACTGTGCTACGCAGACGACATATTACTGGTGAGCACATCGCTTTGTAACCTTCAAGCTAATATCGATCTCCTAAGTCGAGGTTATACTAATATTGGTCTGGTTATTAACCCTGCTAAAACAGAATTTCTTGTATTTGAACCCCCGCGTGCGCCGTCTGAAGTTGCCCGTCGCGAGGCTACCCGTGTTACCGTTGCAGGGCAAGTAGTACTTCCAAGCCGCAAGTTGAAGTACCTAGGTATCACATATGGAAGCGACCTCAGAAGCTCGCGTGCTCTTTTTGTTGACCAGGTTCTGTCGGGTTTTCGGTCTGGGTATGCTAAACTTGCAGCCTTGAAGTTTAAATTTAATAAGCATATCCTTGCTAGGTTGTATCGTGCCGTCGCTCTTCCCTTTGCTCACTACATCTCACCCGTTTGGCATTGGCTATCGAATTCGGATATGTTGCGAATCCGTTCAGGCTTTTGCAAATATTTAAAGTTTCTGCTTGGTCTGCCACTTTACCTCCGTAACACTGGTCTGCTAGAAAAGTATCATATACCTGATCCTGTTGAGTTCATGCCGAATTTTGAAAAACAAGCTCTCGTGAAACACAGGGCACTATTATTTGATTTCCCAGCGACTTTCTTGCTTGATAGTTGAAGTGTGATTTGTTTGTATTTAGTAGATTATTATGTTCGGTTGATTTGTGTTCGTTTTTATTTTCTCTTTTCTTTTGTTTTGCTCCGCTTCTTCATGCTTCTTTTTTATAGCGGGTTTGTAATAAATTATTATAATGGCTTATTTGAAAGGAAATTGCCACATCTAGTGTCTTTTGTATTAAAAAAAAATATTTAAAGTAAAATATTGTTACAAAAAAAACTACATTTTTTATTGACAAGCTTGATTCATGAATTCATAATCCTAGGTTTTAGCCATATGTAACGTAATAAGAGAAGGGAACATTTATACACGATTATCCTTCAAATTCTAAATCATGGCTGCTACTTCCAGTGCCTTTTGTTACATCCAGTGTGTTTTAGATTGCTACATTTAGTGCTTTTTGTGAGCGCTGCCTAAGTAAAGAACGATGTTGGCATAATGTATTATTTATATATTTTTTTGTTGGTTTTAAAACAGGGCACTTCGTATCAAAGGAGTGTCGAAGAAACATGGAAAAGGGCTCATTCGATTGGAAATTGGAAGGGTTTGTGCCCTTTTTAATAGTCGAAAGTGATTGGAAGGCAACTAACACCCCTTCCACTCCTACCATTTCACCAAACACATCTAATCAAATTTTGAGATATCCATTTTGTTCAACGTAGTTGAAAGATCTAGAAATTATGTCTTTGAGGAGGACACACCCCCACAGTCCTCATGGCTTGGGTTGTTATTTATGCCCTGGGGTTATATAAGGTTTTTATTGAAAGCACTGTCGTAGAAAGGACTCATTCAATTAAAAATTCAAAGGGCTAATGCACTTTTTAATAGTCGAAAGTGATTAGAGGGTAACTAACCCCCTCTCACGCCAACCATTTCCCAAAACACAACCAAAAAAAATTTGAGATAGCCATTTGTTCAACGTAGTTGAAAATTCTTGAAATTAGGTCATTGCGGATGATAAACCCCTCACAGCTCACAGGGCGAGGGTTGTAAGTTATGCCTTGGGGGCATATGAGGTTTTTATAGGCAGCGTTGTCGTAGCTTCAAAAAGGGCTCATTCAATTGGAAATTGAAATAGCTAGTGCCCTTTTTAATAGTTGATAGCGATTGGAAGACAACTAACCCGCCTTTCACGTGCTTCATTTCCCCAAACACATGCAATCAAAATCTTGACATGTCAATTTTGTTCAACGTAATTGAAAGTCTTGAAAATTAAGTCTTTGAGGGTGATACCCCTCAGTGCTCTCAGGGTAAGGGTTGCAAGTTATGCCTTGGAGGCATAAATAGTTTTTTTTTTATAGAAAACGTTGTCGTAGAAAATTCAAAAAGGGCTCATTCGATTGGAAACAGAAAGAGCTAGTGCCCTTTTTAAAAGTCAATAGTCATTGGATGACAGCTAGCCCCCGTCTCATACCCACCATTTTCCCAAACACATCCAATCATAATTTTGAGATAGCAATTTTGTTCAATGTAGTTTAAAGTTCTGGAAATTATGTCTTTGAGGATGACAAAGCCTCCACACCTCTCAGGGTAAGGGATGCAAGTTTTTCCCTTCGGTTATATAAGGTTTTTATAGAAAGTTTTGTCGTAGAAACTTCAAAAAGGGCCCATTCAATTGGAAATTGAAAGGCTTAGTGCCGTTTTTAATGGCCAAAAGTAATTTGAGGGCAACTAACCCCCCTCTCACTCCCACCATTCCCCCAAACAAATGCAATCCAAATTTTGAGATATTCATTTTGTTCAACGCAGTTTAAAGTTTTGGATATTAGGTCTTTGAGGATGATAACCCTCCAAACCCCTCAAGACAAGAGTTGTAAGTTATGCCCTTGGGGCATATAAGAATTTTATAGAAAGCTTTGTCGTAGAAACTTCAAAAAGGGCTCATTTGATTGGAAATTGAAAGGGCTAGAACCTTTTTTAATAGTACAAAGTGACTGGAGGGCAAATATCCCCCTCTCATGCTTCCCATTTCCCCAAACACATTCAATCAAAATTTTTAGATAGCCACTTTTTTCAACGTAGTTGAGAGTTAAACAAATTAGGTCTTTAAGGATGACAAGCCCCCACAGCCCTCAGGGTAGTAGTAAGGGTTATAAGGGTTATAAATTGTAAGGGTTATAAATTATACCCTGGGGGCATATAAGGTTTTTACAGAAAGCGATGATGAAGAAACTTAAAAAAGGCTCATTCGATTGGAAATTGAGAGATATAGTGCTCCTTTTAATAGTCGAAAGTGTTTGAAGGGAAACAAACCCCCTCTCACGCCCACCATTTCCCAAAACACACCCAGTAAAAATTTAAGATAACCATTTTTTTAAATGTAGTTTAAAGTTCAGGAAATTAGGTCTTTGAGGATGAAATCCCCCCCACAACTCTCAGGCCATGGGTTGGAAGTTATTCCCTGGGGGCATATATGGTTTTTAAAAGTGTTGTCGTAGAGACTTCAAAAAGTGCTCGTTCAATTTGAATTTGGAAGGACGAGTGCCCTTTTTAATAGTCAAAAGTGACAGGGGGGCAACTAACCCCCTCTCACGCCCAACATTTTCCCGAACACATTCAATCAAAATTTTGAGATTGCCATTTTTTTCAACGTAGTTCAAAGGGCCAGACATTATGTCTTTGAGGATGACAAACCCCCACAGCCCCCCGGGCAAAGGTTCTAAGTTATACCCTTGGGTCATATAAGGCTCTTATAGAAAGTGTTGTCGTAGAAACTTTAAAAAGGGCTCATTCAATTTGAATTTGCAAGGACTAGTTCCCTTTTAGTAGTCAAAAGTGACTTGAGGGCAACTAACACCCTCTCACGCCCACCATTTTCCCGAACACATTCAATCAAAATTTTGATATTGCCATTTTGTTCAACAGAGTTCAAAGGGCCAGAAGTTATGTCTTTGACGATGACAAACCCCCCAAAACCCCCCGGACAAAGGTTGTAAGTTATGCCCTGGGGTCTTATAAGGTTTTTATAGAAAGTGTTGTTGTAGAAACTTCAAAAAGTGCTCATTTTATTAGGAATTGAGAGGGTTAGTGCCCTTATTAATAGTCAAAAGCGATTGGAGGGCAAATGCCCCCCCCACGCCCTTCATTTCCCCAAACACTTCCGATCAACATTTTTATATAATCATTTTGTTGAACGTAGTTGAAGGGTCTAGAAATTATGTTTTCGAGTATGACAACCCCCCCAGCCCTCAGGGCTAAGGTCGTCAGTTATGCCCTGGGGGCATATAAGGCTGTTATAGAATGTGTTGTCGTTGAAACTTCCAAAAGGGTTCATTCAACTGGTAATTGAAATGGCTATAGCCCATATTAGTAGTCAAAAGCGATCGGAAGGCGAATGCCCCTTCCCCACGCCCATCATTTCTGCAAACACTTCCGATCAAAATTTTGATATAGCCATTTTGCCGAAAGTAGTTGAAGGGTCCGAAAATTACGCTTTGAGTATGACAACCCTCCACAGCCCTCAGGGATAAAAAAGTAAGTTATGCCCTGGGGTTATATAATGTTTTTATAGAAAGTTTTGTCGTAAAAACTTCAAAAAGGGTTCATTGGATTGGAAATTGAGAGGGCTATTGTCCTTTTTAATGCTCGAAAGTAATCGGAGGGAAAATCATCCCCGCCCCATGGCAATCATTTCCCCAAACATTTACGATCAACATTTTGATATGCCATTTTGTTCAACGGAGTTGAAACGTCAGGAAATTATGCCTTTGAGCATGAACACCCTTCACCCATAGCCCTCAGGTCAAGGGTCCTAAGTTATGCCATTGGGGCATATGAAGCTTTTATAGAAAGTTTTGTCATAAAAGCTTTAAAAAGGGCTCATTCGATCGAAAATTGAGAGGACTAGTTCCTTTTTATTAGTCAAAATTGATCACAGGGCGAAATCCCCCTCCTCATGTCCATCATTTCCCCAAACACTTACAGTCAAAATTTTGAGACAACCATTTTGTTTAGCGTATCAGAAAGGTTTGGCAATTATACTTTTGAGGATAAAAAAAACCTCCAGCCCTCAAGGCAAGGGTTTTAAGTTATGCCCTAGGGACATATAAGGTTTTTATAGAAAGCATGGTCATATAAACTTCGGAGGGGGCTCATTGGAATGGTAATCAGACACTCTAGCGGTATTTTTAAGAGTCAAAGTGATCGGGGGAATGCTTCCCCCTCTCCCTTCCCCCATCACACACACGTCGTGTTGTCCCGAAATGCATCTAATAGAAATTCTGAGATAGTCATTCTATTCAAAACAATCAAAATATTATATAACAAGGTTTTTGGGGTTGAAACAAACCCCAGTGATTATGGACAAGGATATTATTCCCAGTGGGTATTTAAGGTTTTTATGGAAGGGATTGTTCTTTAAATTTAGAAGATGCTCAGTCTTTCTCCCTGAAAAAGACTTTGTCACTATGAAACGAACAGAAATTAATTAAAAGAACGTTTTTCCACAAAATTTGTTTTTCAAAAAAATTAAACAACTCCATTAAATCAAAAATGATCAAAAATAGAATCAAATAATCTACCAAGCATACAACTACCACAAATCACCATCAATAAACAAATGACACCCAAAACAAACAGAAGTTAAAATGAATAACAGGGTCAAACTCGAAACGAGCAGAAATTAATATGAGTAGCGTTCTCAACCCCATGCTTTATAAAAGCCAGAATATAATTTGTAATTTACTGAAAAAAATTCTTTTAAATTTTTTCACTTTTATAACTTTAAGAAATCAAAAATTAATTAAGATTTTAAGGAATAAATATCAGCATATGTATATTAAACTGACATTGCACATTTATTTTCTGTAAATCATTTGAATTTTTTAGTAAATTCTTTTTTTCAGCAAATTATATTCTGGCTTTTAGAAAGCTTGGGGTTTCGAATCCTACTCATATTAATTTCTGCTCGTTTTGAGTTTGAACAAATAATCTTGGAAATGGGGATAAATCCATTTATTTAGACAGTGAAAAAACAGGTACAAAAGTCCAGATATTTCGGTTACATCTACAGCGACCGTCTTCAGTAGAAATACTAAAATAATAAAAGTGAGAAATACTTAAATTTAGTATTTCTACTGAAGACGGTCGCTTTATTCGT
This sequence comes from Artemia sp. Qi Xiang Cuo, assembly GCF_049724085.1. Taxonomy (NCBI): domain Eukaryota; kingdom Metazoa; phylum Arthropoda; class Branchiopoda; order Anostraca; family Artemiidae; genus Artemia; species Artemia sp. Qi Xiang Cuo. The sequence continues at coordinate 30,893,815 of NC_142794.1, forward strand.
GACCAAAATATCTGGACTTTTGTACCTGTTTTTTCACTGGCTAAATAAATGGATTTATCCCCGTTTGAAAGTTTATTTGTTAGTCTTAGAACGGCAGTGTTGCCTAAGAAAACAACACCTAATTTAAAGGTGTTATGTCGAAAAAATTTGAGTTTGAATCTATTATTCATTTTAACTTCTGTTTGTTTTTGGTCTCATTTATTTATTGATACTGATTTGTGGTAGTTGTATGCTTGGTAGACTATTTGATTCTATTTTGGTTTATTTTTGGTTTAATTATGTTCAAATGGGTTTATTAACAAATGAAAATAATAAATCACATATAATCAAAACACTCAGTCCATTCCTGGACGCCGAGAACCAAAACCATTACAATTTAACATAATACGCAGAATGGTCACCGCTCCTAATCTCAGACACAACCATACCCCTCATTTACCAAATAACTAAAACTATTACCTTCCCGTTCCTTACCCTCAGGGGAAACGACCCCGTCATATTTAAAAATCATACATTTGTAATTTAAATTTACTACTACATACATTTAATTCTAATTTGTTTTTTTTATTTTATTAACTATTCATTTGTATTGCTACTAAATGATTTTTTACTCTTTTTTTAAATGATGTGAGGGAGCTCCTACCTCTCAGCTCTTCTGGGATCAGGTTCCTTATCTTTGCACAAGCTACGTTAGGAGCGAAATCTGATATCACGGTCGGGGTGAGGGGTATTTGCAGGTTTGATGATGATCGGGTATGCAAATTATACTGGTCTGAAATAGGTCAAAATAATCTTTTAAACGCAGATGGCAGCTCTCCAGCTAAAAACTTGAACACGAAGGTCAAGCATGATAATTGTTGCAGGGACCCTGATGACAAGTACTCTTCATTTTTTCCAATTAATATCAGGCATCGTTGATGAATCGAATTCAGTTTTGCTGGTGGGATTTAAAAGTTGATTGCCAGATCATTGCACAATACTGTAAATGGGGTTTTATAAGAGTGTTGTACAGGAGGACCAGCGTTTTCTGTGGCAAAGCGCTTTTCAGTTTTTTTATTATTCCAAAACTCCGGGATAGCTTCAACTCTACTGCTTGAATATGATGTACGAATGATAGGTTCTCATCGAGGGGGATTCCTAGGTATTTTGCAAAATGCTTTTCTGGCCGACTAATCACACCTCTGGATGTCTGGATACCACATATCTCCGAATGGACACTTCCAACCCGGGAAAAAAATAGAACGCACGATTTCTCAAAATTGATAACAAGTTGTATAGCATCCATCCAGAGATACATCCCCTCCAGAACCTCCCTCATTTTAGACATGAGTGTTGTCTTATCGGTTTCACAGTAACCAAGCGTGGTGTCATCGGGAAAGGCCACGAGCTCATCATCTTCAGCTTCGGACCGGAGGGAGTTTTCATCCTGGCACAAGTTACAGCAGCGAATATTTGTTCGTGCCGGGTTCAGCACTCGACTCAGATCGTTAATATGGATCAGGAAAATTAATGATCCTAATATTGAGTCCTGGGGGGCACCGGAGTTAACGAGCACATCGTTTTCAGGATCTTCTCCCAAATAAATCCTGCGGTCCCTCAGATATGATCTGAACGAATCCAGTGCTTCACCTCTTTATTCCTATATGTTCCAGTTTCCCGAGGAGAATTGAATGGTAAATGCTATCAAATGCTTTCCTGATATCAAGCAGAACCGCTGCAGGTAGTAGACCAGAATCTAAAGCTATATTTATCCATAAACTTAACGCCGTTAGTGCATCCTGTGTGGAGTGCCCTGGTCTGAATCCAAACTGGTGATTATTAAGAAACCCTTTCTTCTCCAGAAACTGGAGTAGCTGCGGTTGCATAGGTTTTTCAAAAACTTTTGAAAAAACTAAGAGGATAGAAATAGGTCTGTAATTAGCCGGGTCAACTAGAGAACCCCCTTTGTGCAGTGGAATTATTCTAGCTTTCTTTAGCAGTTCTGGGAAAGTGCCCTTGTGTAGAGACAAATTTATGAGGTAAGTAAGGGGCTCTATGATTGAAGGGGCAACTGCTTTTAAAACTTTGGTATGTACTCGGTCGAACCCAGAAGCCGAATTGCCTCTTATATTTAGTACGATTTGCAGAATTTCATATGGAGAAACAGGTGCTATTGCCATGGATTTAGTACATGCCGGGCCAAGGTAATCTTTAAAACTCTTCGCGGAATTCCCAACAGAATCTGCTGTTTTTCTGCCCACTTCTGCAAAAAATGTTCCCAATGCATTTGCGACGTTATCTGGTCCTGTTACTGTCTCCCCATTGACAAATAATTTAGATGGAAGCTCAGGTGGGGGGCTGCAGGGACGCAGTATAGAGTTAACAACCTTCAATATTTTCCGAGAATTCTTGCCACTTTCAGCTATTTTCCCACTAAAATAATCTCGTTCAGCTTTACGTAAAACGGATCAAAGACATTTTTTATATTTTTCATATTTCTCCAGAGTTGCAATGCATGGGTCATTTGTGTTATCCATCCACAGTTTATTTTTCTGTTAATACACTGGAGCAGTCCATGACTAATCCAAGGGCTTATGGGTTGATTTTTCGGTCCCGTCTTCCTTGAACGATTTTCACAACAACAATCCGTATATATTCTCATAAAAATGTTATGAAATTCCTCAAATCCTGAATTAACATCATCTGTATTCATAACAGTTTCCCAGGATTTTCCTCCATATTTTGGTTAAGAGTTTTCAAGTTCTCGTCATTCAGTTTCAAGGTAGTGAACCCCTGCTTAATCGAAGCATTAGGCTTTGGATATTTATGTTGTATGTTGAAATTTGTAAGCAGAGGGAAGTGATCTGAAGTGTTGGATAGCAGAACTGAGGTTGATGTTGGAGGCAGAGTCGAAAAAATGTAGTCAATCAGTGAGTGGGAAGTGGCAGTTACTCGGGTTGGAGTCGTTGTCGAGGGGTACATATTCGAAGTAGACATTATACTAAGCAGATCTGTCGCACCGGGAGATAGAAGAAGAGCAAGATTGATGTTGAAGTCCCCCATTAAGATAGCTTCATTCCCTTGTTTCTCTAGATGATCCGATATTTGGCTTAAGTTTTCCAAGAATGAAGAAACAGATCCTGCCGGTGGGTAGTATACTTCTCCAACCGTTAATTTCTTCTGTGAAGGTAAACATATTTCCAGGACAAGTGATTCCTCAATTCCTTCTATATTCCGGGTTAATTCTTTGTTAACGCATACCGAGTACTCTTGCCGTGTGTAAATAGCTAAACCTCCTCTCTTCAATGCTGTTCTGTGCAAAAAATGGGAAGTATATCCAGGTATTTCCAGAAGGGTATCTGTTTTGTTAAAAAGGTTTCGCAAAGTCCGACTACATCTGGCTGCAATTGTTGACCAATAGTAGTTAGATCCGCGAACGATGAGCATAACCCTTGACAGTTCAGTTGAAGAACAGTGAGCTGAGAGTCAGAGCGTCCCGTACTTAAATTACACACTTCTTCATAACGGCTTCTAGGAAATTTACTTTTATCAAATAACGGGGTATCTGATTCATTATTAATTTCTAAATCAAAAATATTTTCTAAATCCAAAAATGTTCTTCCAGCTCTACTAGTCTAGCATTACTTTGGCTTTTCGACGAGGAGGCACCCCAAGGAAGATTAGAACATGAATTCATTATTTATAAACATACTGAAGAGAAGCAATGGCTGTACCTTCGAGAACAGTAGTAGACCACTCTGAAGTTTGTAGACCCGAAATTTTCTTATAACTTTGGAAAAGAAAAACAAAGCAAGAACACACGAAAAGGAAAAACATCCCATTGGATAAACAGAAATCAAGAATATGCAAGTGGCAAATTACGCATAAACACTCTCTCATTGGCAGCATTCGTCTGGAAACTTCATCCACTGAGCCGTCTTTGATTTCTTGGTTTCTAACCAAAGTTTGATCCCTTTTTGGATCAGACGCGTTTCCGCTATTTTCTCACTCGCTACTTTTGAATTTCGTAGCTTATAACCAAGTGATAAAAGTTCTTTGCGTCGTTTCCCGAGATCAACTGGCAAGTCAAGAGATACGCTAAAACCGTTTTTTTCAGTTTACCACACTCTTTCATTATTTCTGACCGATCATAATTTTCAAGGCTAGCGAAAATCGGATGAGCGGACTTTTTTCGTTGCGCGCTGTTTCTCAGTGTTGGACCGCTAGAGCCAGACGACTCGGCATTTGATGGTTTCTTCGAAATTCTGTATACCAAATTCATCCTTATCTCATTCGCGGTAGCTATTCCACGTTTTGATTCGAAGAAACCAACTACTTTCTGACGGAGATCTTTGCCATCTGAATCTAGACCGTGGATAACAAGATTGTTTCTTCTCGAGCATAGTTCTGACCGAAGAGCGGTCGATTTAACTCTTAAAAGCTCGGATCTGAGCGACCTGTTTGCTGACCATAGAAGTTTATTTTCCTGCTGGAGCTTTACGATTTTCTGCAGGACTTCGTCCATTCGGTCATCAAAATGTTGTTTCGTGAGTGCCATAATTCTCGACTATAATGCCACTATGCCTTAAAAAATTTTCAAAAAAACATGGAGTGATACTTACTCGCAAAGGCCCCTGTATGGTAATAGAACCAACTATCACTCGGGGCCCGCTTTCAGAAAATGCAGTGTTTGAGAAATCCAAATTTGACGTTTCTCCGACCAGCGTTATTGAACTATCCAATCTATCCAATCTCAAATCCAATCTCAATCTCAATTTTTTTTGAAAAACTAATTTTGTGGAAAAGTTTTTTAATGAATAACATTAGAAGACGATCATTACATAAATAAGTCATTGCATACACTGGACTCAATTAGCAACCTGATTCTTTGAGGTTCATCTCTTACTATTCCAATGGCGAAAAGTCTTAAGATTTTCCTATTTGTAATTAGGTATATATCTAAGCAAGGTCTTAACGGTAATCCGGGTTGCAGCGGTAGCTAGCAACCTATCAAGAGACGATCACGTCCAAAACTAAGAAATACAATAGCACATAACAACTAAACATAGTGTCAGATCAAATCCAGGTTGCAGCGGTACCTACCAACCAAGTAAGAGACGATCACGTCCCATACTAAGAAATACAATAGCACATGGCTCCTAAAGACAGTTTCAGATCGAAAGACAAAGTACACTATTAGAACCGCTTTGTCCGAAACCCCTATATAAGAAACTTACAATCTCTTGGCTCGAAAAACAAAGAAAATATGTTGGCTTGAAAAACAGGAGAAGTGGCTTGAACTAAAATATTCTGCATCGACGGCATCTTTTTTTCGTTTTTTTTTCTCCTCAGCTAGCTGGGCACTGGTAAGTCATTGAGAGCTGTTTAATGGCTCATTTTAAAGGAAAATGCTCCATATGTTGCATTTCCCAATTAATAAAATAGAATGAATTTTTACAAAAAAAAAGCATTTTCATGTACAGAGGTAGCTAGCAACCTAATAACAGAAAATGACGTACCATACTAAGAAATATACAAACTCCGGTTTGCAGCGGCAGCTAGCAACATAGTATTAGACGATCATGTCTCATACTAAGAAATACAAAACCCATAACTCCTAAAACTAAAGTAAATCAAAAAAGAGCTAAACTATTAGAACCGCCTTGTCCAATACCCCTATAAAGGAAATTAACTGCTCCTTTGCTTTAATAACGAGGGGAATCTATTGGCTTGAAAAACAAGAAAATTAGCTTCAACTACGATATTCTGCATATACAATATCTTTTTTTTCAGCTAGCAGGGCACTGGAACATCACAGAGAGCCGTTTAATAGCTCATTTTGAAGGAATATCGCTACATCTAGTGCATTTTAAAATTAAAAAAGAAAAATTGTTTTCAAGATAGAATCAATTTCTAACGAAAAACAGCATTTTTGTACAACACTGTAGTAGCAAATTAACTTGCATACGAAGATCAAAATAAGATATTTAATAATATTATAAGAAGCATGCTCTTCAATAGGGATACCTGATCTGATGAGTATTAGGATGTGATTTTCATCAAGGTTTCTCCTCTTATTGGCGGTATTTAGGCCTATTTTTTAAAAATAAGGCAAATTCTTCAGGCTCGTTGTCTTAATTATTTATCTTTAAAACTTACTGAATTGTACATATTTAGATTTACCACAAAAAGCCAACTATTTTGATGTATACATTATGATGAAAGCAATTTTTTAGGGTTTCATTAACTGCTACCGCGAGTCACTCCTTACTTACAGTTCATTACCCGAAAGTGTTGGATATACTTTCAAGTTTTAGGTAGAATTTTGTATGTGTTTGAAATACTAGTTATTAAAATTTGAAAAATCAGGTATTTTGAAATAAAAGAAAATAGGGACTAAAACTAAAAAAAAAACAAAGAAAATACAAGCAGGCTGCCCCCTAAGTCCCCTGCACTTTAAACTAAGATTTAGCTACTATTTAAATGAAACATTATAGATCGCAGAAATACAGCCAGTTGGTATTTGTGAGTGTTTATTTACAGGTTGCCTTTTGAAACACTTGAACTAAAAACTTCTTTTTTGGAAAAAAAGAACCTTTTATAACACAGCTCTGTTAATAAAGCATTGATTATTGTAGCATAAGATAAATTACATTTTAATCACAATATTTTTTTTAAAAAGAGCATTCATTTTTGAGCCATTGGTCTAACTTGAAACAAAGAGCATACTTTAAGCAAGATTCTGAATTACGTGTAAACAGTGGAGAGTTGAGAGGGTAGCAGCCCCTCTCAAATGCAGAATGGTTTTGATCATTTTGAGTATCAATGCTACTTTTTATATTCATTTTAAAAATCTAGTTTAAAGTTTATTCTAGTTTATTTTAATCTAAAAGTATTAGTGATCTTCCAAAGATCCTCAGGAACGGTAATGGCCTCTTGAATCAAATTTTTATGTTTTTGATTCTCTCTTATTGGAATAATTATTTTTACTTTTAATAGTTTATAGTATTTGTGCCTCCAAGGCCAGGAAAATGTAACGTAATGGATAATGCTCTAGTTTTCGATGTTAGAGATCCCATTTTCTTTCACATGGTTTTTCCATTTGGTCTTTCTAAGCTAATATTTGCAGCTATTTGCTAACTATTGCCAGCAATTCTTGATCATTTTGATAATGGAATATTTATATCACCTTCTGAGTCTAAAAGTTCCAACTCATCACTGATGTCACCTTGCTGACTCATGGCTTTGTTTGACTCCCAAGTCCATAAGACTCATCTTTTGGAGCAATATTTGAGTCTAGATCCAAGATTTGGTAGCTGTGGTTTCATCCTCTGTGAGGCCTCTCCACTTTTACCATTTCAGTTTACTATAAGCAAGACTAACAGTTATAGAAAAATGAAGAATATCATAGGGTTTTGATCATGTAAAGATTTTTTACAGCAAGCACAAGAAACTATAAACGAATAAAACAAGGCTATTGAAACCTTTCAACCTTCGCTTTAGACCCTAGTATCACACTAGACACCATTTTTTTCTTGAGAGGCAGAAAAACTCTTTAAAAACATATAATTTACAAAACTCTTTCGACTTTTAATGAGTGTCATAATGTAAAAAAGGCTAAACGTCTAGTCGTTTGTTGTCTATCAGACCAATCAGACCCCAGCCCCTTGTACCCATAAGAGATTTAACAAACTCCTTCCGCCAGCTATCGCAGTTCATATATTCCCGAGAATACACGGAAAATCAACTTTCTCAATAGAGTGATAAACCTAAGACATAAAATCTCATCCTAGGTGGGGTCTATCGGAATCCACCCGACAAGTTAAAACACTGCAGGATAATAAATCAGGGCTTCAGATGAAGTAGCTGGTGGATTGTACTACAGAAATTTTACCCAGACCTTAGAGGGTTTCGATCAGCAGCGAGGAATAACTTTTCTTATACATTTTCACGAATGAAAGCAAGGATGAATAAATGGCATGCGAGCATTCTACGGCTGATCTATCGATACAAGGACACCAATCGTTCCACGCCTATATTTCTTAGGCACACTGTTAGTAGAAGGGCCTTATTGAGTCGTGTCCCTCACCCCTGCTGCCACCTATAACTTTTTTTAACATCAAATATGGGCATAGAGTCCCTGGGGAGAACACGTGGTTAATGGGGTCAATGAACTCTTTCTCAATGGTCTCTTTCTCCAGGTGTGTTTTTGGCACGCTCTCAGCGAATGTTATACCGTCCAGGAATTTGAAACACCTGTGCTGTCGACCTCAATTCACCTATCGTGAATCAATAATTCCCCTTAGAAACAACAAATTAATTCCCCTTTCTTGACAGATCAATCAACCAATGACATCATCTGTCAGACTTTAAAAATTTTCGCCTAGAAACGATTCTCCAGGAATAGATCCAAGTCATTAATGTCTTTGCCTCGGAAACAACTCTTTTGGTCGAACTCCAAAGGATATTAATAACCAAACGCCATGGAAACAATTCTCCAAGAAACATCTTAGCGATGAATTGTTTTAGCGCGGGAATCAGGTTTCTAATTAATTTGAAATGCATTAGCGCAGAGATGCCAAAAACAAAAGGAACACGCTGAATTTCGTTTAGGGATTATTTGGGCGAAACTGTTTTAGACAGGTTATGGAATTATTTCGGCGAAACAGATAGAGACATTTTAAAAGATGATTTTTGAAGAGATTTTGGAAGAGGATTTGAGGGTGAAACTCTGTGGTCGTTATAATACACAAGTTTCATTTGAACAGTGTTGTGAGGTCCTTTACCCCAACCCCAAAGGGTTCCGCTCCCCCGACCCCAACCCCGAAGGAAGCCCCCGGTCCTCAAAGGTCCCCCAAGCTCCCAAAGGGCCACCGGCGCCCCCAAAGGCCCACCCAAGACCCCCAAAGGCCCTCCTCGGGCCCCCCAAAGACCCATCGAGCTCCCAAAAGACCAACGGGGTCCCAAAGGCCCTCCACCGGTCCCCATATGTCCCCCAGGCTCCCAACTGGCCCCCGGACCCCCAAAGGCCCTCCCCCGGTCCCCAAAGGTCCCCCGGGCCAGAGAAGTGCCGCCGGGATGCGCCGTGGGCCAGGAAAGCGCCGCAGGATGTACCGCAGGGATGCGCCATGGGTCAGGAAAGCGCCGCAGGGGATGCGCCGCAGGGAGGCACCGCAGGAAAGCGCCGCAGGGATGCGCCGCAGGGTAGCGCCGCAAAAAAAGTAAACTAATAAGTAAAAAATTTCGAAATGTTATCCCCCAAACGCCCTCCTCAGACCCCCAAAGGCCCTCACCTGGTCCTCAAAGGTTCCCGGGCTCCCAAAGGGCCCCTCCCCTCCCTCTTCCTCCCTATCCTCCCCCCTCCTCACCGCCCCCTCCCCTCACTCCTCTTCCCCTCCCCCTCCCCTCCTACCCCTCCCCTCCCCTCCTCCTCCTCCTCCTCCTCCTCCCCTCCCCTCCACTCCTCCTCCCCCTCCCCCATTTTTTAATATTTTTTGTGCATTGAAACACAGAACGACCCCCTCCCCCGGCCCCCCCGACCATTTTTCAAAGTTCATTTTGAATTTCTTTCGTTGAAGTGCAAGAGTTGGAATATTTCAGTAGTGTTTGCTTGTGGTTTACCTTGTCTCAGTTACATTTTCTTGATTTTTCAAAGTTCATTTTGAATTTCTTTTATTGAAATGCAAGAGTTGGAATATTTCAGTAGTGTTTTGTAGTGGTTTAACATGTCACAGTTACATTCTATTGATTTTTCAAAGTTCATATAGTTTAGTTTTAGTTAATAGTTTAGAGTTTTAGCTTAGAGTCTTAGCTTAGAGCCTTTGTTAGGGTTCTAGTTTAGTTTAATTTTAGTTAAGAGTTTGATGTTTTACCTTTGAGTTTCAGTTAGAGTTCTAGTTTGGTTTAGTTTTAGTTAAGAATTTAGAGTTTTTAGCTTAGAGTCGTAGCTTAGAGTTTTTGTTGAAGTTCTAGTTTAGTTTAGTTTTAGTTAATAGTTTAGAGTTATATCTTATAGTCTTAGCTTAGAGTTTTTGTTAGAGTTCTAGTTTACTTTAATTTTATTTTAGATTTTGGAGTTTTAGCTTAGTCTTAGCTTAGAGTTTTTTGTTAGAGTTCTAGTTTAGTTTAATTTTAGTTAAGAGTTTAATTTTTTTACCTTTGAGTTTCAGTTAGAGTTTTATTTTAGTTTTAGTTAAGAGTTTGGTGTTTTACCTTAATGTCTTATCTTAGATTTTTTAGTTAGAGTTCTAGTTTAGTTTAGTTTTGGTTAAGAGTTTAGAATTTTAGCTTAGAGTCTTAGCTTAGAGTTTTTTTTAGAGTTCGAGTTTAGTTTAGTTTTAGTTAATAGCGTAGAGTTTTTGTTGTAGTTTAATTCTATTTTATCTTTAGCTAATAGTATTTAGTTTTATGTTATATTATTAGATTAGAGTTTTTTTTATATTTTAATTTTAGTTTATTAATAGTTAAGAGCTTAGAGTTTTATAATATAGTGTTTTTGTTATAGTTCTATTTTATTTTAATTTTAGATAAGATTCTGATTTTTTACCTCTGAGTTTCAGTTAGAGTTCTAGTTTAGTTTTAGTTAAGAATTTAGAGTTTTTAGCTTAGAGTCGTAGCTTAGAGTTTTTGTTGAAGTTCTAGTTTAGTTTAGTTTTAGTTAATAGTTTAGAGTTTTAGCTTAGAGTCTTAGCTTAGAGTTTTTGTTAGAGTTCTAGTTTAGTTTAATTTTATTTTAGAGTTTATAGTTTTATCTTAGTCTTAGCTTAGAGTTTTTTGTTAGAGTTCTAGTTTAGTTTAATTTTAGTTAAGAATTTAATTTTTTTACCTTTGAGTTTCAGTTAGAGTTTTAGTTTAGTTTTAGTTAAGAGGTTGGTGTTTTACCTTAATGTCTTAGCTTAGAGTTTTTAGTTAGAGTTCTAGTTTAGTTTTGGTTAAGAGTTTAGAATTTTAGCTTAGAGTCTTAGCTTAGAGTTTTTTTAGAGTTCCAGTTTATTTTAGTTTTAGTTAAGAGTGTAGAGTTTTTGTTGAAGTTTTAGTTTATTTTAGTTTTAGTTAATAGTTTGGTGTTTTAGCTTAGAGTCTTAGCTTAGAGTTTTTGTTAGAGTTGAAGTTTAGTTTATTAATAGTTAAGAGTTTAGAGTTTTATCATAGAGTTTTTTTGTTAGAGTTCTAGTTTATTTTAATTTTAGCTAAGAGTCTGATTTTTTACCAATGAGTTTCAGTTAGAGTTCTAGTTTAGTTTCAGTTACGAGTTTGGTGTTTCACCTTAATGTCTTAGCTTAGAGTTTTTAGTTAGAGTTCTAGTTTAGTTTAGTTTTGGTTAAGAGTTTAGAATTTTAGCTTAGAGTCTTAGCTTAGAGTTTTTTTAGAGTTCTAGTTTATCTTAGTTTTAGTTAAGAGTTTAGAGTTTTTGTTGAAGTTTTAGTTTATTTTAGTTTTAGTTAATAGTTTAGAGTTTTTAGCTTAGAGTCTTAGCTTCGAGTTTTTGTTAGAGTTGAAGTTTAGTTTATAAATAGTTAAGAGTTTAGAGTTTTAGCATAAAGTCTTACCTTTGAGTTTTTGTTAGGGTTCTAGTTTAGTTTAATTTTAGTTAAGAGTTGGATTTTTTACCTTAGAGTTTTTGTTTAAGTTCTAGTTTAGTTTAGTTTTGGTTAATAGTTTATTATTTTAGCTTATAATCTTAGCATAAAGTGTTTTGTTAGAGTTATAGTTTATTTTAGTTTTAGTTAAGAGTTTAGAGTTTTTAGCTGAGAGTCATAGCATAGAGTTTTTGTCGAAGCCCTAGTTTAGTTCAGTTTTAGTTAAGAGTTTAGAGTTTTAGAAAACTTACACACACACGCCAAAATTTACACACACACACACACAAAAACTAACACACACACACACACAAACAAAAAAACATACACATGAACACAACAAAAAAATCACACACACACACACAAAAAATTACAAACACAAATACACACAAAACTTACACACACACACACGAAAACATACACACACACGCCAAAACTTACACACACAAAAACTTACACACACACACACACACACACAAACTTAGACACACACACACACACAAAAATTACACAAACAAAAACATACACACACAAACACAAACAAACATAAACAAACACAAAAAAAACTTACACCCACACACAAAACCTTAGACACACAAAAACTTACACGCACACACAAAAACTTACACACATACTAAAAAAATTACATGCACACAAAAAATAAAATGCACACAAAAAATGACACAAATTCACAAAAAATTACACACACTCACAAAAACTTACACACACACAAAAAAAAAACTAACACACACACAAAAAATTACACACACACACACACACACACACAAAAACTTACACATGCACACGAAAACTAACATGCACACAAAAACTTACACACACACACACACACACGAAAACTTACACACACACACGTCAAAACTTACACACACAAAAGCTTAGACACACAAAAACTTACACACACACACACACACACACAAAAACTTACACCCACACGCAAAAACTTACATGCACACAAAAACTAACATGCACACAAAAACTGACACACACGCAAAAACTAACACACATGCACAAACAATAACACACACACAAAAAATTACACACACACACAAAAAATAACGCACACACACACACACACACACACAAAAAAAAAACTTACACATGCAGACTAAAACTTACATTCACATAAAAAATTACATGCACACAAAAACTTACACACACGCACAAAATCTTACACTCACACACAAAAACTTACACACACACACACACTAAAAATAACACACACACACTAAAAATTACACACACACACACAAAAACTTACACACACACACATTAAAACTTACACACACACACGAAAACTAAAAAACACACTCCAAAACTTACACACACACACAAAAACTTACACAAGCACACGAAAACTTACATGCACACAAAAACTTACACACACACAAAAACAAACAAACACACACAAAAACAAACACACACACACACACAAACACACAAACACACACACACAATACACAAACAAACATAAAAACGAACAATTACACACACACTCAAAAACTTACACACACAAAAAAAATTAAAAACACACACACACAAAATTACACAAGAACACGAAAACTAACATGCACACAAAAACTGAAATGCAAACAAAAACGTACGTACAAACACATAAACACACACAAAACTCACACACACACACACACACGAAAACTTACACACACACGCCAAAACTTACACACACACAAAAACTTACACACACACACACACACACACACAAAAACTTACACAAGAACACAAAAAAAACTCACACACACACGCACAAAAACTTACAAACACACACACACACACAAAACTTAAACACACACAAACTAAAACTTAAACACACACGCCAGAAATTACACACACAAAAAATTACACACACACACACACACACACAAACATACACACACACACACACAAAAAACTTACACAGACACGCAAAAAAACAAACAAATACAAACACACACAAAAACAAACCCAAAAACACAAAAGCTTAGACACAAAAAAACTGACACACACACACAAAAAATGACACCCACCCACAACAACTTACATGCACAAAAAAAATTACATGCACAAAAAAAATTACACACACACACAAAAAACTTACACACACGCACAAAAACTTTCACACACACTAAAAATCATAATAACACACACACACTCACACACACACACACACACACACAAACACAAACACATTCACACTAAAACTAACAAGAACACAAAAACTTACACACACACACACACAAACTAAAAATTACACACATACAATACAAACCTAAAACACAAAAAATCTTATACACAAAAAAAATTACACACACACACACACAAAAACTTACACCCACACGCAAAAACTTACACCCACACGCAAAAACTTACATGCACACAAAAACTTACATGCACACAAAAAATTACACACACACTAAAAATTAAAAAAACGAAAAAAAACATACACACACACACAAAAACAACAAAAAACACACGCCCAAAAACGCACACACACACACACACACACACACACACAAAAACTTACATATGCACACGAAAACAAACATGCACATAAAAACTTAAATTCACACAAAAACTTACACACACTCTCAAAATCTTACACGCACACACAAAAACTTACACACACACACGAAAACTTAAACACACACACGAAAACTTACACACACACACACACAAAAACTTACACACACACACATTAAAAATAAAACACACACACGAAAAATTACACACACACGACAAAACTTACACACACACAAAAACTTACACACATACACACACACAAAAACTTACACATGCACACGAAAACTTACATGCACACAAAAACTTACATACACACAAAAACTTACACACACACAAAAACATACAAAACTTACACACACACACACACACACACACACACGAAAACTTACACACACACGCCAAAACTTACACACACACAAAAACTACACACACACACACACACACAAAAACTTACACATCAACACGAAAACTTACATTCACACAAAAACTTACATTCACAAAAAAACATACACACACACACACACACACACACACAAAACTCACACACACACACACACGAAAACTAAAACACACACGCCAAAACTAAAACACACACAAAAAAATAAACACACACACACACACACACACAAAGACTTACACATGGACACAACAAGAACTCACACACACACGCACAAAAACTTACAAACACACACACACACACCCACACAAAACTTACACACACACACACGAAAAATTTCACACACACGAAAAAACTAAAACACACAAACAAATACACACACACACACAAAATTACACACACACACACAAAAAACATACACACACACACACAAACCAAAAAACACATAAACAACAAAAAAAAAAAAAAAATACACACACAAAATCTTAGACAAAAAAAAAAATACACACACACACAACATATTAGACCAAAATGAACAAAAAAAAGAGCACACAAAAACAACAAAGATAACATAATATTAAACACACACAAACTAATTAAAAAACTCATAAAAAAATACACACACACACAAAAACAGAAACACACAACAACAATTACACACACACACACACACACACACACTTACACAAGCACACGAAAACTAACAAGCACACACAAACTAAAACACACACACACACACGAAAACTTACACACATACACGTCAAAACTTACACGCACAAAAGCTTAGACACACAAAAACTTACACACACACACACAAAAACTTACACCCACACGCAAAAACTTACATGCACACAACAACTTACATGCACACAAAAACTTACACACACAAAAACTTACACACACTCACAAAAACTTACACACACACACAAAAACTTACACACACACACACGAAAACTAACTCACACACACGAAAACTTACACTTACACACGCCAAAACTTACACACACACAAAAACTTACACACATACCATATCACAGTTACAATGTCTTAAGTTTTCAAATTTCATTTTGAATTTCTGTCGTGAAATGCAAGGGTTGGAATATTTCAGTAGTGACTTGTTGTGCTTTACCTTCTCACAGTTACATTCTCTTGATTTCTCGAAATTAATTTTGAATTTCTGTCATGAAATGCAAGAGTTGTAAGATTGGGGTCTTAGTCCACCAGCCCGAATGGTGGAAATCCAATAGCTCAGTATTGGGGTCGCAGTCCACCAGCCTGAACGGTGTAAATTCACTAGCTCAGAATTGGGGTATAAGTCCACCAGCCTGAATGGTGGAAATCCATTAGCTCAATATTGGGGTCTCAGTCCACCAGTCTGACTGGTGGAAATTCACTGTTTAAGTTAGGTTAACATATCATGAGGGCGCATGATAAGTTAAGCTAACGTTTTCCGGTGAGTATTGTTAGGTTAGACTAGATTAAGTTAGGTTAGGTTAAGTTAGGTTAGGTTAGCCCATGTACGCTTCACTTAGGTTAACTTAGGTTAGGTGAGAGACAGGCAAAAAGTTAGGTGTATGATTAGGTTAGGTTAGGTTAGATTAAATTAGGTTAGGTTAAGTTAGGTTAGGCTAGGTTAGCCTACGTACGCTACGTAGGCTAGGTTAGCCTAACCTAACTTAACCTAACCTAACTTAATCTAACCTAACCTAATCATACACCTAACTTTTTGCCTGTCTCTCACCTAACCTAAGTTAACCTAAGTGAAGCGTACATGGGCTAACCTAACCTAACTTAACCTAACCTAACTTAATCTAGCCTAACCTAACCATACTCGCCGGAAAAGGCTAGGTTAACTTATCATGAGCCCTCATGATAAGTTAACCTAACCTAACTTAAACAGTGAATTTCCACCATTCAGACTGGTGGACTGAGACCCCAATATTGAGCTAGTGGATTTCCACCATTCAGGCTCGTGGAATAAGACCCCAATTCTGAGCTAGTTAATTTCCACCTTTCATGCTGGTGGACTGGGACCACAATATTGAGCTAGTTGATTTCCACCATTCGGGCTGGTGGTCTAAGACCACAATTTTACAACTCTTGCATTTCATGACAGAAATTCAAAATGAACTTCGAAAAATCAAGAGAATGTAACTGTTATAAGGTAAAGCACAACAAGTCACTACTGAAATATTCCAACTCTTGCATTTCACGACAGAAATTCAAAATGAAATTTGAAAAATTAAGACAATGTAACTGTGATATGGTAAGTGTGTAAGTTTTTGTGTGTTTGTAAGTTTTGGCGTGTGTGTGTAAGTTTTCGTGTGTGTGCGTAAGTTTTAGTGTGTGTGTGTGTAAGTTTTTGTGTGTGTGTGTAAGTTTTTGTGAGTGTGTGTAAGTTTTTGTGTGTGTAAGTTTTTGTGTGCATGTTAGTTTTTGTGTGGATTTTATTTTTTGGGTGCGTGTGTAAGTTTTTGTGTGTGTGTGTGTAAGTGTGTGTGTTTCTTATCTTTTGTGTGTGTATGTGATTTCGTGTATGTGTGTTAGTTTTCGTGTGTGTGTGTGTGTGTAAGTTTGTTTGTTCTTGCTATTGTTCTTGTGCTTGTGTAAGTTTTTGGGTGTGTGTTTGTGTTTGTGTGTTAAGTTTTTGTGTGTGTGTGAGTGTTTTTGTGCGTGTGTCAGTGTTTGTGTGTGTGTGTAAGTTTTTGTGTGTGTGTAATTTATTATGTTTATGTGAGTTTTTGTTTTGATAATAGTTTTTGCATGTGTGTTTAAGTTTGTGTTTGTGTGTGTAAGTTTTTGTGTGTCTCAGATATTGTGTGTGGATGTCAGTGTTTGTGTGTGTTTGTTAGTTTGTGTTTGTGTGTGTGTGTGTGTAAGTTTTTGTGTGTGTGTGTGTGTGTGTGTGTGTGTGTGTGTGTGTGTAAGTTTTTGTGTGTGTTTGTAAGTTTGTGTTTGCGTGTGTGTGTAAGTTTTGTGTGTGTGTGTGTGTAAGTTTTGTGTGTGTGTGTGTGTGTTGGTAAGTTTTTGTGCGTGTGTGTGTGAGTTTTTGTTGTTTTCATGTGTAATTTTTGTGTGTGTGTGTGTGTGTGAGTGTGTAAGTTTTGTGTGTGTGTAAGTTTTTGGGTGTGTGTGTTTGTGTTCGTGTGTATGTGTGTGTTTGTTTTGTGTGTGTATGTTTGTTTGTATTTTTTTTTTTCAATGTTTTTTTTTTTGTGCATTTTTCTGTTATTTTGATATTGTATTTTTTTTCTTGTGTGTGTGTTTGTGTGTGTAAGTTTTTGTGTGTGCGTAATTTTTGGTGTGTGTGTGTGAGTTTTCGTGTGTGTGTGTGTGTGTGTGAGTTTTGTGTGTGTGTGTGTGTGTGTGTAAGTTTTTGTGTGCATGTAAGTTTTTGTGTGCATGTAAGTTTTCGTGTGCATGTGTAAGTTTTTGTGTGTGTGTGTGTGTGTAAGTTTTTGTGTGTGTGTTAGTTTTTGCGTGTGTGTGTAATTTTTAGTGTGTGTGTGTAAGTTTTCATGTGTGTGTGTGTGTAAGTTTTTGTGTTTGTGTTTGTAAGTTCTCGTGTGTGTGTGTGAGTTTTCGTGTGTGTGTGTAAGTTTTTGTGTGTGTGTGTGTAAGATTTTGTGCGTGTGTGTAAGTTTTTGTGTGCATGTAAGTTTTTATGTGCATGTAAGTTTTCGTGTACATGTGTAAGTTTTTTGTGTGTGTTTGTGTGTGTGTGTGTGTGTGCGTAAGTTTTCGTGTGTGTGTGTAAGTTTTTGTGTGTGTGTTTAAGTTTTTGTGCGTGTGTGTAAGTTTTAGTGTGTGTAAGTTTTTGTGTACATGTAAGTTTTTGTGTGCATGTAAGTTTTTGCGTGTGGGTGTAAGTTTTTGTGTGCGTGTGTAAGTTTTTGTGTGTGTGTGTGTAAGTTTTTGTGTGTGTAAGATTGTGTGTGTGTTTGTTTTGAAGTGTGTGTTTTTAAGTTTTAGTGTGTGTGTGTGTGTGTAAGTTTTTGTTTGCTTTTTTTTTTTAATTTGCATTTTTAAGTTTTGTGTGTGTGGGTGTGTGTGTGTGTGTAATTTTTTGTGTGTGTTTAAGTTTTTGTGTGTGTGTGTAAGTTTTTGTGCGTGTGTGTAAGTTTTGTGTGTGTGTGTGTAATTTTTTGTGTGCTTGTAAGTTTTTGTGTGCATGTAAGTTTTTGCGTGTGTGTGTAAGTTTTTTTGTGTGTGTGTAATTTTTTGTATTTAAGTTTTTGTGTGTGTGTGTAAGTTTTTGCGTGTTTTTTTAAGTGTGTGTGTGCATGTGTGTGTGCTTTTGTTTTTTTTGTGTGTGTTTGTAATTTTGTTTGTTTGTGTGTGTGTGTGTGTGAGTAATTTTGTTTGTTTGGTTTTTTTTGCATGTTTTTGTGTGTTTTAGTGTGTGTGTGTCTAAGTTTTTTGTGTGTGTGTGTGTGTTTGTAAGTTTTTGTGCGTGTGTGTGTGAGTTTTTGTTGTTTTCATGTGTAAGTTTTGTGTGTGTGTGTGTGTGTGTGTAAGTTTTTGTGCGTGTGTAAGTTTTGGTGTGTGTGTGTAAGATTTAGTGTGTGTGTGTGTGAGTGTGAGTGTGTGTGTGTGTGTGTGTGTGTGTGTGTATGTTTTTGTGTGCATGTAAGTTTTTGTGTGCATGTAAGTTTTCGTGTGCATGTGTAAGTTTTGTGTGTGTGTGTGTGTGTAAGTTTTGTGTGTGTGTGTAAGTTTTGGTGTGTGTGTGTAAGTTTTCGTGTGTGTGTGTATATGTTTGTGTGTGTGTGTGTTTGTTTGTTTGTAGGTGTTTGTTTATTTTTGAATTTAATTTTTTGTGTGCATTTAAGTTTTAGTGTGCATGTGTAAGTTTTTGCGTGTGTGTAAGTTTTGGTGTGCGCGTATGTTTTCGTGTGTGTGTGTAATTTTTTTTGTGTGTGTAATTTTTTGTGTGTGTATGTGTAAGTTTTCGTGTGTGTGTGTAAGTTTTCGTGTGTGTGTGTGTGTAAGTTTTTGTGTTTGCGTGTAAGATTTTGTGCGTGTGTGTAAGTTTTTGTGTGCATGTTAGTTTGTTTGTGTATTTTTATTTTCTTTTGCTTGTTTTTTTTTTGTATTTGTGTGTGTGTGTTTGTGTGTGAGTTTTTTTTAGTGTGTGTATGCTATTTGTTTTTTGTGTGTAATTTTTTTTTAGTGTGTGTAATTTTTAGTGTGTGTGTAAGTTTTTGTGTGCATGTAATTTTGTTTGTAAATGTAAGTTTTTGCGTGTGGGTGTAAGTTTTTGTGTGTGTGTGTGTGTGTAAGTTTTTGTGTGTCTAAGCTTTTGAGTGTGTAAGTTTTTACGTGTGTGTTTTTTATTTTTATTGTGTGTGTGTGTGTGTGTAAGTTTTTGTGTGAATGTAAGTTTTCGTGTGATTGTGTAAGTTTTTGTGTGTGTGTAAGTTTTTGTGTGTGCGTAAGTTTTTTTTTTGTGTGTGTGTAAGTTGTTGTGTGTGTGTGTAATTATTTGTGCATGTGTGTAATTTTTTTCGTGAATGGTATTTTTTTTGTGCTTTTAATTGTTTGAGTGTGTGTGTTAGTTTTTTTTTGTGAGTATTTGTTGTTGTGTTTCTTAGATTTTTTGCGTGTTTGTTAGTTTTTTGTGTGTGCGTGTAAGTTTTGTGTGTGTTTGTAGGTTTGTGTAATTTTTTTTGTGTTTAATTTTTTTGTTTGTTTGTGTTTGTTTAAGTTTGTTTATTTTTTTTTTTTTTTGGGTGTGTGTAATTATGTTTTTTTTTAAGTTTTTTCGTGTGTGTGTTAGATTTCGTGTGGGTGCGTGTAAGTTTTGTTTGTGTGTGTGTGTGTAAGTTTTTGTGCGTGTGTGTGAGTTTTTTGTTGTGTTCATGTGTTAGTTTGTTTTTTTGTGTGTGTGTGTGTGTTGGTGTAAGTTTTTTTGTGTGTGTGTAAGTTTTGGCGTGTGTGTGTAAGTTTTCTAAAACTCTAAACTCTTAACTAAAACTGAACTAAACTAGAACTTCGACAAAAACTCTATGCTATGACTCTCAGCTAAAAACTCTAAAGTCTTAACTAAAACTAAAATAAACTAGAACTCTAACAAAAAACTTTATGCTAAGATTCTAAGCTAAAATACTAAATTCTTAACCAAAACTAAACTAAACTAGAACTTCAACAAAAACTCTAAGGTAAAACATCAAACTCTTAACTAAAATTAAACTAAACTAGAACCCTAACAAAAAGTCTAAGCTAAGACTTTATGCTAAAACTCTAAACTCTTAACTATTAATAAACTAAACTTCAACTCTAACAAAAACTCTAAGCTAAGACTCTAAGCTAAAAACTCTAAACTATTAACTAAAACTAAAATAAACTAAAACTTCAACAAAAACTCTAAACTCTTAACTAAAACTAAGATAAACTAGAACTCTAAAAAAACTCTAAGCTAAGACTCTAAGCTAAAATTCTAAACTCTTAACCAAAACTAAACTAAACTAGAACTCTAACTAAAAACTCTAAGCTAATACATTAAGTTGAAACACCAAACTAGGAACTGAAACTAAACTAGAACTCTAACTGAAGATCAGAGTTAAAAAATCAGACTCTTAGCTAAAATTAAACTAAACTAGAACTCTAACAAAAAACTCTATGCTAAATCTCTAAACTCTTAACTATTAATAAACTAAACTTCAACTCTAACAAAAACTCTAAGCTAAGACTCTAAGCTAAAAAACCAAACTATTAACTAAAGCTAAAATAAACTAAAACTTCAACAAAAACTCTACACTCTTAACTAAAACTAAACTAAACTAGAACTCTAAAAAAAACTCTAAGCTAAGACTCTAAGCTAAATTTCTAAACTCTTAACCAAAACTAAACTAAAATAGTACTCTAACTAAAAACTCTAAGATAAGACATTAAGGTAAAACACCAAACTCTTAACTAAAACTAAACTAAAACTCTAACTGAAACTCAAAGGTAAAAAAATTAAACTCTTAACTAAAATTAAACTAAACTAGAACTCTAACAAAAAACTCTAAGCTAAGACTAAGCTAAAACTCCAAACTCTAAAATAAAATTAAACTAAACTAGAACTCTAACAAAAACTCTAAGCTAAGACTCTAAGCTATAACTCTAAACTATTAACTAAAACTAAACTAAACTAGAACTTCAACAAAAACTCTAAGCTACGACTCTAAGCTAAAAATTCTAAATTCTTAACTAAAACTAAACTAGAACTCTAACTGAAACTCAAAGGTAAAAAATCAGACTCTTAGCTAAAATTAAACTAAACTAAAACTCTAACAAAAAAACTCTATGCTAAAACTCTTAACTATTAATAAACTAAACTTCAACTCTAACAAAAACTCTAAGCTAAGACTCTAAGATAAAACACCAAACTATTAAATAAAGATAAAATAAACTAAAAATTCAACAAAAACTCTACACTCTTAAATAAAACTAAACTAAACTATAACTCTAAAAAAAAACTGTAAGATAAGACTTTAAGCTAAATTTCTAAAGTCCTAAACAAAACTAAACTAAACTAGTACTCTAACTAAAAACTCTAAGCTAAGACATTAAGGTAAAACACCAAACTCTTAACTAAAACTAAACTAAAACTCTAACTGAAACTCAAAGGTAAAAAAATTAAACTCTTAACTAAAATTAAACTAAACTAGAACTCTAACAAAAACTCTAAGCTAAGACTCTAAGCTATAACTCTAAACTATTATCTAAAACTAAACTAAACTAGAACTTCAACAAAAACTCTAAGCTACGACTCTAAGCTAAAAACTATAAATTTTTAACTAAAAATAAAATAAACTAGAACTCTAACTGAAACTCAAAGGTAAAACATCAAACTCTTAACTAAAATCAAACTAAATTAGAACCCTAACAAAAACTCTAAGCTAAGACTCTAAGCTAAAACTCTAAACTATTAACTAAAACTAAACTATATGAACTTTGAAAAATCAAGAGAATGTAACTGTGACATGGTAAACCCCTACAAAACACTACTGAAATATTCCAACTCTTGCATTTCAATAAAAGAAATTCAAAATGAACTTTGAAAAATCAAGAAAATGTAACTGAGACAAGGTCAACCACAAGCAAACACTACTGAAATATTCCAACTCTTGCACTTCAACGAAAGAAATTCAAAATGAACTTTGAAAAATGGGGGGGGGCGGCGGGAGGGGGTCGTTCTGTGTTTCAATGCACAAAAAATATTAAAAAATGGGGGAGGGGGAGGAGGAGTGGAGGGGAGGGGAGGAGGAGGGAGGGAAGGGGCGGTGAGGAGGGGGGAGGATAGGGAGGAAGAGGGAGGGGAGGGGCCCTTTGGGAGCCCGGGGGACCTTTGAGGACCAGGGGAGGGCCTTTGGGGGTCTGAGGAGGGCGTTTGGGGGATAACAGTTCGAAATTTTTTACTGTTTAGTTTACTTTTTTGCAGCGCATCCCTGCGGCGCATCCCTGCGGCGCTTTCCTGCGGTGCCTCCCTGCGGCGCATCCCCTGCGGCGCTTTCCTGACCCACGGCGCATCCCTGCGGCACATCCTGCGGCGCTTTCCTGGCCCACGGCGCATCCCGGCGGCGCTTCTCTGGCCCGGGGGACCTTTGGGGACCGGGGAAGGGCCTTTGGGGGTCCGGGGGGCCAGTTGGGAGCCTGTGGAACATTTGGGGACCGGTGGAGGGCCTTTGGGACCCCGTTGGTCTTTTGGGAGCGCGTTGGGCCTTGGGGGGGGCGGGGGAGGGCGTTGGGGGGTCCGGGGGGGGCCTTTGGGGGCGCCGGTGGCCCTTGGGGAGTTGGGGGCACCTTTGCGGACCGGGGGCTTCCTTCGGGGTGGGGGTAGGGGGAGCGGAACCCTTTGGGGTTGGGGTAAAGGACCTCACAACACTGTTCAAATGAAACTTGTGTATTATAACGACCACAGAGTTTCACCCTCAAATCCTCTTCCAAAATCTTTTCAAAAATCATCTTTTAAAATGTCTCTATCTGTTTCGCCGAAATAATTCCATAACCTGTCTAAAACAGTTTCGCCCAAATAATCCCTAAACGTAATTCAGCGTGTTCCTTTTGTTTTGGGCATCTCTGCGCTAATGCATTTCAAATTAATTAGAAACCTGATTCCCGCGCTAAAACATTTCATCGCTAAGATGTTTCTTGGAGAATTGTTTCCATGGCGTTTGGTTATTAATATCCTTTGGAGTTCGACCAAAAGAGTTGTTTCCGAGGCAAAGACATTAATGACTTGGATCTATTCCTGGAGAATCGTTTCTAGGCGAAAATTTTTAAAGTCTGACAGATGATGTCATTGGTTGATTGATCTGTCAAGAAAGGGGAATTAATTTGTTGTTTCTAAGGGGAATTATTGATTCACGATAGGTGAATTGAGGTCGACAGCACAGGTGTTTCAAATTCCTGGACGGTATAACATTCGCTGAGAGCGTGCCAAAAACACACCTGGAGAAAGAGACCATTGAGAAAGAGGTCATTGACCCCATTAACCACGTGGTCTCCCCAGGGACTCTATGCCCATATTTGATGTTAAAAAAAGTTATAGGTGGCAGCAGGGGTGAGGGACACGACTCAATAAGGCCCTTCTACTACTGTTGGCGATACTGATATACAATTCTAACTGGAATTACAAAAATTAAAAAAGAAAGAACCAGTTTAATTTAAATACAGCAATCAAAAGATAAAAAACAAAAACATAACTTTAAATAATAAAGAAATCCGAAATTTTCTTTGACATATTGCCATATGTAGTTCAAATGTTCTTAACCTTGTGAATTTAATCAGAGATGGTGAAATGGGGTTTTATGAATTTTCTTTCAAATAAATGTAGGTTAATTCTTAATAGATATCATTTGCAAATCTGACTTTAAAGAGGAAAAATATGGATTGTACTAGTGAAATTCGTTTGTATTGTTTATATTGATGATGATTGTAGTAGATTCGTTCCATCCTACTGACCTTTACGAATTCTGAGATCCCTAAATTGCTGTAAGTAGAAGGGGTGTTTTTTAGGATGTTTGAATATGCAGTATATATGGCAAATGCATCATAAGGTAAATAATAGCACCGGTTATCGGGCTCTCGTTTTAATTGAAGGTCTGTATCAGCTTGGAGGTGGAGCACCCAACGCTTTATTCTTGTTGAGATATTTTAAAAATTATGTAGCCAAATTAACGATTTTTGATCCATTCTTAATTTAAATGTTATGGCAAGCGAAAATTAGCGAAAACATTCCATGCACACAAGAGCTGCAAAACATTCTGTTTCGTTAATTTTTGTCCATCAAGGTTGATATTGAACAGTACGGCCCCTACGCCTATCGGAGAGGCGCCTGTTTGCAAACAAAAGCCTGACAAAAGATTTGTTAGTAAGTCTCTCTAGTGCCTGTGCTGCCGTTTGGGGGTGCTAAATTTGACCTGATCTATTTAGAAGATCAGTTAAGGGGTTAGCAATAGTTTCGTTGTTTTCGTTGATATACATATATATATATATATATATATATATATATATATATATATATATATATATATATATATATATATATATATATATTATATATATATATATATATATATATAATAATAAAAATGAGAAATATTTAAATTTAGTATTTCTACTGAAGACGGTCGCAGTATATATGACCGAAATATCTGGACTTTTGTACCTGTTTTTGCACTGTCAAAATAAATGGATTAATCCCCATTTGAAAGATTATTTGTTCGTCTTAGAACGACAGTGTGGTCTAAGAATACAACACCTAATTTAAAGGTGTTATGTCGAAAAAATTTGAGTTTGAATCTATTATTCATTTTAACTTCTGTTTGTTTTTGGTCTCATTTATTTATTGATACTGATTTGTGGTAGTTGTATGCTTGGTAGACTATTTGATTCTATTTTGGTTTATTTTTGGTTTACTACTACTACTAACAACTCATCGCAGCACCAAGCCGCCTGAGGCCAACACAGCTACGCACGCTTCTCCTCCACTCCAATCTATTCCAAGCCTCCCTTTTTACACCCGCCCACGAAGTTCCCATTTCCTTTAAATCTTTCTTTATGACGTCCTCCCAACCCAGACGGGGACGACCTGCTTTCCGTTTAGCCCTAGATGGTTGGCCGAAAAGAACAATCTTCGGCAATCTGTCATCCTTCATCCGAACAACATGCCCTACCCACCTCAACCTTTCTTTCATTATAGACCTAGAAAGCGGTATTGAACCACACTTTTCGTATAGCCTATTGTTTGAAATACGGTCAGTCAGCCGGGTACCCAGAACAATCCTTAAGCAATTTTTGTGGGAAACATCTAGCAAATCTTCATCCGCTTTTCGGAGCGTCCATGCTTCAGAGCCATATTTGACCACTGTTATCACTGTAGCTTCTAAGATTCTAATCTTGGTTTGCAGACTTATCTTCCTATTCTTCCATACTTTTTTTAACTGTGAAAAAACACTCTGAGCCTTGGCTATTCTATTTTTAACATCTTCACTGCTCCCACCATCTTTACTAATAATACTACCAAGGTAAGTGAAACTGCCCACCTGATCAATCTTTTCATTACCCAACGTCACCTTTTCATCTTCACTTATTCCTAGCATTAGTGACTTGGTCTTCCTAACATTAATTTTCAAACCAATACTATTCATTTGTATCGCTATTAAATGATTTTTTACTTTTTTTTTAAATGATGTGAGGGAGCTCCTACCTCTCAGCTCTTCTGGGATCCGGTTCCATATCTTTGCACAAGCTACATTAGGAGCGAAATTTGATCGCACGGTCGGAGTGAGGGGTATTTTCAGGTTTGATGATGATCGGGTATGGAAATTATACTGGTCTGAAATAGGTCAAAATAATCTTTTAAACGCAGATGGCAGCTCTCCAGCTAAAAACTTGAACACAAAGGTCAAGAATGATAATTGATGCAGGGACCCTAATGACAAGTACTCTTCATTTTTTCCAATTATATCAGGCATCGTTGATGAATCGAATTCAGTTTTGCAGGTGGGATTTAAAAGTTGATTGTCAGATCATTGCACAATACTGTAAATGGGGTTTTATAAGAGCGTTGTACAGGAGGACCAGCGTTTTCTGTGGCAAAGCGCTTTTCATTTTTTTTATTATTCCAAAACTCCGGGATAGCTTCAACTCTACTGCTTGAATATGATGTACGAATGATAGGTTCTCATCGAGGGGGATTCCTAGGTATTTTACAAAATGCTTTTCTGGCCGACTAATCACACCTCTGGATGTCTGGATACCACATATCTCCGGATGGACACTTCCAAACCGGGAAAAAAATAGAACGCACGATTTCTCAAAATTGATAACAAGTTGTTTAGCATCCATCCAGAGATACGTCCCCTCCAGAACCTCCCTCATTTTAGACATGAGCGTTGTCTTATCCGTTTCTCAGCAACCAAGCGTGGTGTCATCGGGAAAGGCCACGAGCTCATCATCTTCAGCTTCGGACCGGAGGGAGTTTTCATCCTGGAACAAGTTACAGCAGCGAAGATTTGTTCGTGCCGGGTTCAGCACTCGACTCAGATCGTTAACATGGATCAGTAAAAGTAACGGTCCTAATATTGAGCCCTGGGGGACACCGCAGTTAACGAGCACATCGTTTCCAGGATCTTCTCCCAAATAAATCCTGCGGTCCCTCAGATATAATCTGAACCAATCCAGAGCTTCACCTCTTTATTCCTATATGTTCCAGTTTCCTGAGGAGAATTGAATGGTACATGCTATCAAATGCTTTCCTGATATCAAGCAGAACCACTGCAGGTAGTAGACCAGAATCCAAAGCTATGTTTATCCATAAACTTAACACCGTTAGTGCATCCTGTGTGGAGTGCCCTGGTCTGAACCCAAACTGGCGATTATTAAGAAACCCTTTCTTCTCCAGAAACTGGAGTACCTGCGGTTGCATAGGTTTTTCAAAAACTTTTGAAAAAACTAAGAGGATAGAAATAGGTCTGTAATTAGCCGGGTCAACTCGAGAATCCCCTTTGTGCAGTGGAATTATTCTAGCTTTCTTTAGCAGTTCTGGGAAAGTGCCCTTGTGTAGAGACAAATTTATGAGGTAAGTAAGGGGCTCTATTTATTGAAGGGGGAACTGCTTTTAACACTTTGGTATGTACTCGGTCGAACCCAGAAGCCGAATCGCCTCTTAGATTTAGTACGATTAGCAGAATTTCAGATGGAGAGACAGGTGCTATTGCCATGGATTTAGTGCATGCCGGGCCAAGGTAATCTTTAAAACTCTTCGCGGAATTCCCAACAGAATCTGCTGTTTTTCTGCCCACTTCTGCAAAAAATGTTCCCAATGTATTTGAGACGGTACCTGGTCTTGTTACTGTCCCTCCATTTACAGATAAATTAGATGGAAGCTCAGGCGGGGGGCTACAGTGACACAGTATAGAGTTAACAACCTTCCATATTTTCCGAGAATTCTTACCACTTTCAGCTATTTTCCCACTAAAATAATCTCGTTTACCTTTACGTAAAACTGATCGACGACATTTTTTATATTTTTCATACTTCCCGAGCGTTGCAATGGATGGTTTACATGTGTATTCTATTCTCAGTGAATTTTTCTTGTTCCTACACTGGAGCAGTCTATGACGAATCAAAAAGATGCCAGGTCGATTCATCCCTCCTATCTTCCTTGAATGCTTTTCACAACAACAACCCGTATATATTCTCATGAAAATATTATGAAATTCCTCAAATCCTGAATTAACATCATCTGTATTCATAACAGTTTCCCAGGATTTTCCTCCAGATTTTTATTAAGAGTTTTCAAGTTCTCGTCATTCAGTTTCCAGGTAGTGAACCCCTGCTTAATCGAAGCATTAGGCTTTGGATATTTATGTTGTATGTTGAAATTTGTAAGCAGAGGGAAGTGATCTGAAGTGTTGGATAGCAGAACTGAGGTTGATGTTGGAGGCAGAGTCGAAAAAATTTTGTCAATCAGTGAGTGGGAAGTGGCAGTTACTCGGGCTGGAGTCGTCGTTGAGGGGTACATATTCGAAGTAGACATTATACTAAGCAGATCTGTCGCACCGGAAGATAGAGGAAGAGTAAGATTGATGGTGCAGTCCCCCATTAAGATAGCTTCATTCCCTTGTTTCTCTAGATGATCCGATATTTGGCTTAAGTTTTCCAAGAATGAAGAAACAGATCCTGCCGGTGGGTGGTATACTTCTCCAACTGTTAATTTCTTCTGTAAAGGTAAACATATTTCCAAGAAAATTGATTCATACATTCCTTCTATATTCTAGGTTAAATCTTTGTTAATGCATACCGAGTACTCTTGCCGTGTGTAAATAGTTAAACCTCCTCTCTTCAATGCTGTTCTGTGCAAAAAATGGGAAGTATATCCAGGTATTTCCAGAAGGGTATCTGTTTGTCTTGTTAAAAAGGTTTCGCAAAGTCCGACTACATCTGGCTGCAATTGTTGACCAATAGTCGTTAGATCCGCGAAAGATGAGCATAACCCTTGACAGTTCAGTTGAAGAACAGTGAGCTGAGAGTCAGAGCGTCCCGTACGTAAATTACACACTTCTTCATAACGGCTTCTAGGAAATTTACTTTTATCAAATAACGGGGCATCTGATTCATTATTAATTTCTAAATCAAAAATATTTTCTAAATCCAAAAAATTTTCTTCCAGCTCTACTAATCTAGCATTACTTTGGCTTGTTGATGAGGAGGCACCCCCGGGAGGATTTGAACAGGAATTCATTACTTACAAACATACTGAAGAGAGGCAATGGCTGTACCTTTGAGAAGAGCAGTAGACCACTCTGAAGTTTGTAAACACTAACTTTTCTTATAACCTTGGAAAAGAAAAACAAAGCAAGAACACACGAAAAGGAAAAACATCTCATTGGATGAACAGAAATCAAGAATATGCAAGCGGCAAATTACACATAAACACTCTCTCATGGCGCAGTTATAATATCTTTTAAATTTAAATTTTTCATCAATTTTACTACTCTAATTTTACCAATATTCACTCCTAATCACTTCAGTATTATAGCTGCCCCACAAACCTCACGAAATATTAACAAAAAAAAAGAAAAATTCTAAGCGTCCGAATAAGAATTATTCGCATCGTCCAAGCCAGTGCGGGGAAGCTTGAGCGGATCGTAGCATTCGTCTGGAAACTTCATCCACTGAGCCGTCTTTGATTTCTTGGTTTCTAACCAAAGTTTGATCCCTTTTTGGATCAGACGCGTTTCCGCTATTTTCTCACTCGCTACTTTTGAATTTCTTAGCTTATAACCAAGTGATAAAAGTTCTTTGCGTTGTTACCCGAGATCAACTGGCAAGTCAAGAGATACGCTAAAACCTTTTTTTTCAGTTTACCACACTCTTTCATTATTTCTGGCCGATCATAATTTTCAAGGCTAGCGAAAATCGGAGGAGCGGACTTTTTTCGTTGCGTGCTGTTTCTCAGTGTTGGACCGCTAGAGCCAGACGACTCGGCATTTGACGGTTTCTTCGAAATTCTGTATACCACATTCATCCTTATCTCATTCGCGGTATTCACGTAGCTATTCCACGTTTTGATTCGAAGAAACCAACTACTTTCTGACGGAGATCTTTGCCATCTGAATCTAGACCGTGGATAACAAGATTGTTTCTTCTCGAGCATAGTTCTGACCGAAGAGCGGTCGATTTAACTCTTAAAAGCTCGGATCTGAGCAACCTGTTTTCTGACCATAGGAGTTTATTTTCCTGCTGGAGCCTTAAGATTTTCTGCAGGACTTCGTCCATTCGGTCATCAAAATGTTGTTTCGTGAGTGCCATAATTCTCGACTATGCAACTATGCCTTAAAAAATTTTCAAAAAAACATGGAGTGATACTTACTCGCAAGGGCCCCTGTATGGAAATAGAACCAACTATCACTCGGGGCCCGCTTTCAGAAAATGCAGTGTTTGAGAAATCCAAATTTGACGTTTCTCCGACCAGCGTTAGTGAACTATCCAAACTATCCAATCTCAAATCCAATCTCAATCTCAATTTTTTTTGAAAAACTAATTTTGTGGAAAAGTTTTTTAATGAATAACATTTGAAGACGATTATTACATGAATAAGCCATTGCATACATTGGACTCAAGTAGCAACCTGATTCTTTGAGGTTCATCTCTTACTATTCCAAGGGCGAAAAGTCTTAAGATTTTCCTATTTGTAATTAGGTATATATCTAAGCAAGGTCTTAACGGTAATCCGGGTTGCAGCGGTAGCTAGCAACCTAACAAGAGACGATCACGTCCAAAACTAAGAAATACAATAGCACATAACAACTAAACATAGTGTCAGATCAAATCCAGGTTGCAGCGGTACCTACCAACCAAGTAAGAGACGATCACGTCCCATACTAAGAAATACAATAGCACATGGCTCCTAAAGACAGTTTCAGATCGAAATACAAAGTACACTAATAGAACTGCTTTGTCCAAAACCCCTATATAGGAAAGTTACAATCTCTTGGCTCGAAAAACAGAGAACATTCGTTGGCTTGAAAAACAGGAGAAGTGGCTTGAACTACAATATTCTGCATCGACGGCATCTTTTTTTTCGTTTTTTTCCTCTGCAGCTAGCTGGGCACTGGTAAATCATTGAGAGCTGTTTAATGGCTCATTTTAAAGGAAAATGCTCCATATGTTGCATTTTCTCATTAATAAAATAGTTTTTAAATAGAATGAATTTTTACAAAAAAAACATTTTCATGTACAGAGGTAGCTAGCAACCTAATAACAGAAAATGACGTACCATACTAAGAAATTTACAAACTCCGGTTTGCAGCGGCAGCTAGCAACATAGTATTAGACGATCATGTCTCATACTAAGAAATACAAAACCCATAACTCCTAAAACTAAAGTCAAATCAAAAAAGAACTAAACTATTAGAACCACCTTGTCCAATACCCCTATAAAGGAAATTAACTGCTCCTTTGCTTTAATAACGAGGGGAATCTATTGGCTTGAAAAACAAGAAAATTAGCTTCAACTACGATATTCTGCATATACAATATCTTTTTTTTCAGCTAGCAGGGCACTGGAACATCACAGAGAGCTGTTTAATAGCTCATTTTGAAGGAATATCGCTACATCTGGTGCATTTAAAATTAAAAAAGAAAAATCGTTTTCAAGATAGAATCAATTTCTAACGAAAAACTGCATTTTTGTACAACACTGTAGTAGCAAACCAACTTGCATACGAAGATCAAAATAAGATATTTAATAATATTATAAGAAGCATGCTCTTCAATAGGGATACCTGATCTGATGAGTATTAGGATGTGATTTTCATCAAGGTTTCTCCTCTTATTGGCGGTATTTAGGCCTATTTTTTAAAAATAAGGCAAATTCTTCAGGCTCGTTGTCTTAATTATTTAGCTTTAAAACTTACTGAATTGTACATATTTAGAATTACCACAAAAAGCCGACTATTTTGATGTATACATTATGATGAAAGCAATTTTCTAGGGTTTCATTAACTGCTACCGCTAGTCACTCCTTACTTACAGTTCATTACCCGAAAGTGTTGGATATACTTTCAAGTTTTAGGTAGAATTTTGTACGCGTGTTGGAATACTAGTTATTAAAAGTTGAAAAATCAAGTATTTTGAAATAAAGGAAAATAGGGACTAAAACTAAAAAAACAAAGAAAATACAAGGAGGCTGCCCCCTAAGTCCCCTGCACTTTAAACTAAGATTTAGCTACTATTTAAATGAAACATTATAGATCGCAGAAATACAGCCAGTTGGTATTTGTGAGTGTTTATTTACAGGTTGCCTTTTGAAACACTTGAACTAAAAACTTCTTTTTTGGAAAAAAAGAACCTTTTATAACACAGCTCTGTTAATAAAGCATTGATTATTGTAGCATAAGATAAATTACATTTTAATCACAATAGTTTTTTAAAAAGAGCATTCATTTTTGGGCCATTGGTCTAACTTGAAACAAACAGCATACTTTAAGCAAGATTCTGAATTACGTGTAAACAGTGGGGAGTTGAGAGGGTAGCAGCCCCTCTCAAATGCAGAATGGTTTTGATCATTTTGAGTATCAATACTACTTTGTATATTCATTTTAAAAATCTAGTTTAAAGTTTATTCTAGTTTATTTTAATCTAAAAGTATTAGTGATCTTCCAAAGATCCTCAGGAACGGTAATGGCCTCTTGAATCAAATTTTTATGTTTTTGATTATCTCTTATTGGAATAATTATTTTTACTTTTAATAGTTTATAGTATTTGTGCCTCCAAGGCCAGGAAAATGTAACGTAACGGTTGATGCTCTAGTTTTCGATGTTAGAGATCCCATTTTCTTTCACATGGTTTTTCCATTTGGTCTTTCTAAGCTAATATTTGCAGCTATTTGCTAACTATTGCCAGCAATTCTTGATCATTTTGATAATGGAATATTTATATCACCTTCTGAGTCTAAAAGTTCCAACTCATCACTGACGTCACCTTGCTGACTCATGGCTTTGTTTGACTCCCAAGTGCATAAGACTCATCTTTTGGAGCAATATTTGAGTTTAGATCCAAGATTTGGTAGCTGTGGTTTCATCCTCTGTGAGGCCTCTCCACTTTTACCATTTCAGTTTACTATAAGCAAGACTAATAGTTATAGAAAAATGAAGAATATCATAGGGTTTTGATCATGTAAAGTTTTTCTACAGCAAGCACAAGAAACTATAAACGAATATAACAAGGCTATTGAAACCTTTCAACCTTCGCTTTTGACCCTAGTATCAGACTAGACACCATTTTTTTTCTTGAGAGGCAGAAAAATTCTTTAAAAACATATAATTTACAAAACTCTTTCGAGTTTTAATTGTCATAAAATTGTCAATAAAATTGTCATAATGTAAAAATGGCTAAACGTCTAGTCGTCTGTTGTCTATCAGACCAATCAAACCCCAGCCCCTTGTACCCATAAAAGATTTAACAAACTCCTTCCGCCAGCTATCGCAGTTCATATATTCCCGAGAATACACGGAATATCAACTTTCTCAATAGAGTGATAAACCTAAGACATAATATCTCATCCTAGGTGGGGTCTATCGGAATCCACCCGACAAGTTAAAACACTGCGTGATAATAAATCAGGGCTTCAGATGAAGTAGCTGGTGAATTGTACCACAGAAATTTGACCCAGACCTTAGAGGGTTTCGATCAGCAGCGAGGAATTATTTTTCTTATACATTTCCACGAATGAAAGCAAGGATGAATAAATGGCATGCGAGCATTCTACGGCTGATCTATCGATATAAGGACACCAATCATTCCACGCCTATATTTCTTAGGCACACTGTTGGCGATACTGATATAAAATTCTAACTGGAATTACAAAAATTAAAAAGAAAGAACCAGTTTAATTTAAATACAGCAATCAAAAGATAAAAAACAAAAACATAACTTTAAATAATAAAGAAATCCAAAATTTTCTTTGACATATTGCCATATGTAGTTCAAATGTTCTTAACCTTGTGAATTTAATCAGAGATGGTGAAATGGGGTTTTATGAATTTTCTTTCAAATAAATGTAGGTTAATTCTTAATAGATCTCATTTGTGAATCTGACTTTAAAGAGGAAAAATATGGATTGTACTAGTGAAATTCTTTTGTATTGTTTATATTGATGATGATTGTAGTAGATTCGTTCCATCCTACTGACCTTTACGAATTCTGAGATCCCTAAATTGCTGTAAGTAGAAGGGGTGTTTTTTAGGATGTTTGAATACGCAGTATATATGGCAAATGCATCATAAGGTAAATAATAGCACCAGTTATTGGGCTCTCGTTTTAATTGAAGGCCTGTATAAGCTTGGAGGTGGAGCACCCAACGCTTTATTCTTGTTGAGATATTTTAAAAATTATGTAGCCAAATTAACGATTTTTGATCCATTCTTAATTTAAATGTTATGGCAAGCGAAAATTAGCGAAAATATTCCATGCACACAAGAGCTGCAAAACATTCTGTTTGGTTAATTCTTGTCCATCAAGGTTGATATTGAACAGTACGGCCCCTTAGCCTATCGGAGAGGCGCCTGTTTGCAAACAAAAGCCAGGCAAAAGATTTGTTAGTATGTCTCTCTAGTGCCTCTGCTGCCGTTTGGGGGTGCTAAATTTGACCTGATCTATTTAGAAGATAAGTTAAGGGGTTAGCAATAGTTGCGTTGTTTTTTGCATATCACCTAAAATAACTTAGTAATCCACAAACGAACCTAAAATATTTTTGAACTATTTGTGTTTTTTTTGTATAAT
The DNA here is from genome assembly GCF_049724085.1 of Artemia sp. Qi Xiang Cuo. Taxonomy (NCBI): domain Eukaryota; kingdom Metazoa; phylum Arthropoda; class Branchiopoda; order Anostraca; family Artemiidae; genus Artemia; species Artemia sp. Qi Xiang Cuo. The sequence goes on from NC_142794.1 coordinate 30,928,582, forward strand.
GTTTGTGTGCTGCGGTCAAAAGTGCTTTTTTTAAATTTCTGGTACCTAGTCAGTAGCTAAGACCCTTGGAATTTATCAACAAGTTGATTTTGTTGTACTCTAAAGTGCTCTTTTCAAATTTTTATACTCAGTCAGCAGTTAAAACACATGGAATGTATCAACTACTTGAGTCTGTTGTACTCCAAAGCGTTTGTAATAAACTTTTTCATACCGAGTCGGTAATTAAAACATTCGAAATTTATCAGCTAGGTGATTTTGTTCTACTCAAAAGTGCATCTCTTGATTTACTTTGACCCAATATAGAACTAACATAAACAGAATTTCTCAACTAGCTGATTTTGACGTACCTTTTATAGCTTTTATTAAAATGTTCCCTACACGTATTGAAACTAAGACAAATATACTTTATAGTATAGCTAAGTTTATTGCACTCAAAAGTGCATTTATTAAATTTCTGGTACTCAATCAGCAACGAAGACACATGGAATTTACCAACTATTTGTTACTGTTTTACTCAAAAGTGCTTTCATTAAATTTTTGATATTCAGTCTGCAGTTAAAACATATGTAATTTGTCAACTAGTTGAGCAGGTTGTAAACTTCGTGCAAAACAGAGTGAGTAACATTTTGAATCACACATTTAGTCAAAACAAACATATTTTCATTGTGTTTTTTTTCAAAACAGACTACAAAACATTTTGAACCACAAATTTGATTCCAAACGTATCTTCATCGAGCTTTGGGCAAGATAAAAATCTAATTCACCTATTTTAGACTCTAGTGTACCATATCTAGTATATCATGTCTATAAAATGGATTACATAACATTTTGAACCATACATGTGATTCAAAGAAACGTATAATCATCGAACTTTGTGCAAAACAGAGCACAAAACATTTTGAATCAGACATACGATTAAAAAAAACGTATCTTCATCGATTTTTGTTAAAAACAGAGTACAAAACATTTTGAACCACAAATTGATTCAAAGAAAGGTATATTCATTGAGCTCTGTGCAAAACAGAGTAGAAAAAATTTTGAACCAGCTTCTACAAAATTTAAGTCCAAAAAATCTAAGTAAAAAAAAATATACATACAAAAAAACTCTAAGTCCAAAAAGTTCTAAGTCCAAAAAATTCTAAATAGATATATTCGAATGATGTTCTCATGGAAGTATGCAAATTATTTAGTAGTCGTTCCTATTAACGGAGTAGTAACCAGTTCAGCTAATGGTGTTTGCCCTGGCCAATTAGGGTAATACTACTGATCGAATCATCAATTGTCAAAATGTTTTCAAATTCCACGTTGCTGATCACAAAATCAATCTAGCACCAAATCCATCATAGACCCCTGAATGTGATTTTCAACCACCTTTATAAGGCCAAAGGTACTTTTTAGACTCTGATGAAGCTCACACAATACACATTTATTTTCTGTAAATCATTTGAATTTTTTTCGTAAATTCGTTTTTTCAGCAAATTATATTCTGGCTTTTAGAAAGCATGGGGTTTAGAGTCCTAGTCATATTAATTTCTGCTTGTTTTGAGTTTGAATCTGTTATTCATTTTAATTTCTGTTTCTTTTAGGTCTCATTTATTTATTGATACTGATTTGTGGTAGTTGTATGCTTAGTAGACTATTTGTTTCTATTTTGGTTTATTTTTGGTTTAATGGAGTTCTTTACTTTTTTTTGAAAAACTAATTTTGTGGAAAATTTTTTGAATGAATTACATTAGAAGACGATCATTACATGAATAAGTCGTTGCATACATTGGACTCAATTAGCAACCTGATTCTTATAGGTTCATCTCTTACTATTCCAAGGAAGAAAAGTCTTAAGATTTTCCTATTTGTAATTAGGTATATATCTAAGCAAGGTCTTAACGGTAATCCAGGTTGCAGCGGTAGCTACCAACCTATCAAGAGACGATCACATCAAATACTAAGAAGAACAATAGCCCATAACAACTAAAAATAGTGTCAGATCTAATCCGGGTTGCAGCGGTACCTACCAACCAAGTAAGAGACGATCACGTCCCATACTAAGTAATATAATAGCACATGGCTCTTAAAACAGTTTCAGATTGAAAGGCAAAGTACACTATTAGAACCACCTTGTCCGAAACTCCTATATAAGAAACTTACAATCTCTTGGCTCGAAAAAAAAGAAGAAAATACGTTGGCTTGAAAAACAGGATAAGTGGCTTGAACTACAATATTCTGCATCGACGGCACCTTTTTTTTCGATATTTTTCTGCAGCTAGCTGGGCACTGGTAAATCATTGAGAGCTGTTTAATGGCTCATTTTAAAGGAAAATGCTCCATATGTTGCATTTTCTCATTAATAAAATAGTTTTTAAATAGTATGAATTTTTACAAAAAAACAGTGGAAAATATTCCATGCATACAAGAGCTGCAACACATTCTGCTTCGCTAATTCTTGTCCATCAAGGCTGATATTGAATAGTGCGGCACCTACGCCTATCGGAGAGACACCTGTTTGCAAACAAAAGCCGGGCAAAAGATTTGTCAGTAAGTCTCTCTATTGCCTCTACTGCCAATTGGGGTTGCTAAATTTGACCTGATCTATTTAGATAATCAGTTAAGGGGTTAGCAATAGTTGCGTTGATTTTTGCATAGCACCTAAAATAACTTAGTAATCCACAAACGAACCTAAAATATTTTTGAACTGTTTGTGTTTTTTTTGGTATGGTGTTTGCGTGCTGCGGTCAAAAATACTTTTACTAAATTTCTGGTATCTAGTCAGTAGCTAAGACCCTTGGAATTTATCAATAAGTTGATTTTGTTTACTCTGAAGTGCTCTTTTTAATTTTTTATAATCAGTCAGCAGTTAAAAGATATGAAATGTGTCAACTACTTGAGTGTGTTGTACTCCAAAGTGTTTGTAATAAACTTTTTCCTACCAAGTCGGTAACATCACATTCGGAATTTATCAACTAGGTTATTTTGTTCTGTACAATAATGCATCTATAAAATTTCTTGTACTCAGACTACAACTAAAACACATGGAGTTTATTAATTGGTTTAGTTTGTCTTAGTCAAAATTGCCTTTATTAAATTTTTTGATATCCCAGTCTGTAACTAAAACATTCAGAATTTATCAACTAGCTGAGCTTGTTGCAATCAAAAGAGCTTTTATTAAATTTCGAGTACTCAATCAGCAATGAAGACACATGGAATTTATCAACTATTTGTTACTGTTATACTCAAAAGTTCTTTCATTAAATTTTCGATATTCAGTCTGAAGTTAAAACATATGGAATTTATCAACTAGTTGAGCATTTTGTAAGTTTTGTGCAAAACAGAGTGCATAACATTTTGTATCACACATTTGATCGAAACAAACGTAACTTCACTGTGTTTTCTTTTCAAAACAGAGTACAAAAATTTTTGTAACCACGCATTTGATTCAAAAAATGTGTACCTCCACAGAGCTTATTGCAAAACAGACTACAAAACATTTTGAACCACAAATTTAATTCCAAACGTATCTTCCTCGAGCTTTTGGCAAGGTAAAAATCTAATTCACCTATTTTAGACTCTAGTTTACCATATCTAGTATATCATATGTATATAACGGAGTACACAACGATTTTGAACCATACATTTGATTCAAAGAAACGTATAATCATCGAGCTTTGTGGAAAACAGAGTACAAAACATTTTGAACCAATACATTTGATTAAAAGAAACGTATCTTCATCGAGCTTTGTGCAAAACAGAGTACAAAACATTTCGAACCACACATTTTATTCAAAGAAAGGTATATTCACTGAGCTCTGTGTAAAACAAATTAGACAAAATTTTGAACAAGCTTCTATAAAATTTAATTCCAAAAAATCTAAGTCCAAAAACTGTACATCTCAAAAACGCTAAGTCCAAAAAGTTCTATGTCCAAAAAATTCTAATTAGATAAATTTGAATGATGTTCTCATGGAATTATGCAAATTATGTAGTCGTCATCCCTATTACAGGAATAGTGACCAGTTCAGCTAATGGTGTTCACCCTGGCCAATTAGGGTAATACTACTGATCGAATCATAAATATTCAAAATGTTTTCAAATTCAACGTTGCTGATCACAAAATCAATCTAGCACTAAATTCATCACAGACCCATGAATGTGATTTTCAACCACCTTTATAAGGCCAAAGGTACTTTTTAGACTCCGATGAAGCTCTTAGACCCCAAGAACGTCTTGCACATCCCACAACCAAATTGCCGGGCCCCAAGGCTAGTTGATCCGGCCCTGCACTTATTGACATAGTGAAGTATCCCATCCTCCACCAAAAAAAAAAAAAATAACAACCAAAAAGCACAATAGCGTCTTCATCTGTATAAACTCGAATATCGAACTTTCTTGATAGTTCAATCAAGAAAGTTGCATTGAGCTCTTTCTATGGATTGACACAGAAAGGAAAACATTGCAGGTTATACCATTATGGAGAGTAATTATTTTCCATTGGCTTAGCAATCCCATTTAGTCCTTATCTGACAGATATTTATATCATAATTTATCTTGGCCTTAGGCCATAAAATCTAATCATAAGTCTAATTGTATCAGCAAGGAAACCAACTTCAAGGCTTCGAAAAAGCAATAGCAAAACTGATATCCAAACTGATAGAAAGTGCATTTATCAGTTTTCTTGGTTTTTCGGTCAAAAGCTTTCACGTGAGCCATAACGGTGATGACATTTAATCGTCCTTTATATGAATGAACTTATTTTGTTTGAGTGTCAACAACAGTTTACTAAAGACAGGCACTGAACATCGGTGCCTTACATCGATGGTTCAGTGGCAAAAGATTTAATTACCATTTGCTCTTGCACGCCTTCCCCCAAGGGATTATGGCAGAGAATTTATTTCTGTTTGCTGACGGACACCGTCTAGTTCTTGGGTATTTATACTACTCAGCGTTTTAACTGATTAAATGAGTTCTAATTGACTCCAGAAAGAATGGGATTCTATGTTTTAGGTTTATTATGCAATTTAAAAATATGATCTTGCGTGTATTCTCAGTAATATGAGAGCTGCAACAGCCCTATATTTGTTTTAGATTAAATGAAAAACAAGTTTTTCAAACAGTTCGTGGTAACAAACTGTAAGTAAGGAGCGACCCGGCTCAATGGTAACCGAAACTCTAGAAAACGGTATTTTGATACAAATTGATACATCAAAAGAATCAGATTTTAATGCTGATTTCAAATATATAAGTTTTATCAAGTTTAATCTTACCCATCAAAAGTTACGCGCCTGAGAAAATTTGGCTGATTTTCGAAAAAAGGAGGAAAGACCCTCTAAAAATTATAAAAAAGAGTTATTAATGAAAATCACACCATCATATTCAGCGTTTTCAGAGAACCCTACTCTAGAGGTTTCAAGCTCCTATCTACAAAAATGTGGAATTTTGCATTTTTTGCCAGAAGAAAGATCACGGATGCGTGTTTATTTGTTGTTTTTTTTTGTTTTTTTCCCAGGGGTGATCGTATCGACCCAGTGGTCCTAGAATATCGTGGGAGGGCTCATACGAATGAAAATTGAAAGTTCTAGTGCCCTTTTTAAGTGACCAAAAAAATGGAGGACAACTAGGTCCCCTCCCACGCTCATTGTTTTCCCACAGTCACCTGATCAAAATTTTTAGATAGCCATTTTGTTCAGCATGTTCGAAAATATTATAAGTATGTCTTTTAGGATGACTTAATCCCCCGAAGTTCCCGGGGGGAGGGATGAAAGCTATGAACTTTACCCAATGTTAATATATAGTATTGGTTATTGGGAAGTATACAGACATTTTCAGGGGAGATTTTTCCTGGTACTGGGGGGGGATTATGTGGGAGGATCTTTCCATGTAGGAAGTTTTCATGGGGGAAGGGACATTGCTATGAAGGGGACGCCAGACTTCCCAGCATTATATAAAAAAAAGATCAGAAATTAAATATAAAAAACAAGTTTTTCAACTGCAACAGCAGCAACATCAAAACTTTAAACGAATAGAAAATATTACATATATGATTGGGTTCACCCCGTAGTCAATACCTCGCTCTTTAAGCCAAAGATTTTTTAGTACTTTCATAAGAGCTATTTATTCTAATTAAAGGCCTTTGTGCTTAAGCGGTCATTTTTAAAGAATTGGAACAAAATTCGAACAATCGCTAAAAGAGGCTAGGGGGCAAACCCCCTAATATACGTATTAAAAATATATGAATATAGCTGGCAACGCTGGTGCGATCACGTCTCTGAGCTATTCCTTGCGAAATAATATTGTTTCAACGGCAAAAGCTACCGATTTCGCACGAATCAGATATCAATCGACTCCCTAAAATTCAGTGAATCGACTGTGATAAAAATCCCGACTGCAAACCTCCATCTCGTCTCATTCCTGGATTTTTCATTTCAAACAAAATGGCTACTCCGCTGAGCAGTGTTGTCAGAGACTGATTTTTGAACTTTTGAAGGTGTGTCCATATTTTACAGTGCAGTGTTGCCACGTGCTGTAGTGAATGTACAAAAGTCCAAAGCTCCTCCAAAAAAAGACGAAAGTGCCGATTTCCCGAATAAGTAAGCAGAAGAAGGGAGGTTTCTTGTTGCAAGTGCCGTCGTACCTGCCGGGAGTGGGGTCTTCCTTAAACTACGGGGAATAGGTAGCAAGAACCTACGCTTCCCTTGCACCCCCGAAGTTCCCGGGGGGAGGGAGGAAAGCTATGAACTTTACCCAATGTTAATATATAGTATTGGTTATTGGGAAGTATACAGACATTTTCAGGGGAGATTTTTCCTGGTACTGGGGGGGGGGGTTTGGGGATTATGTGGGAGGATCTTTCTATGTAGGAAGTTTTCATGGGGGAAGGGACATTGATATGAAGGGGATGCCGGACTTCCCAGCATTTTTTAAAAAAAAGATCAGAAATTAAATATAAAAAAACAAGTTTTTTAACTGCAACAGCAGCAACATCAAAACTTTAAACGAGTAGAAAATATTACATATATGATTGGGTTCACCCCCTAGTCAATACCTCGCTTTTTAAGCCAAAGATTTTTTAGTACTTTCATAAGAGCTATTTATTCTAATTAAAGGCCTTTGTGCTTAAGCGGTCATTTTTAAAGAATTGGAACAAAATTCGAACTTTCGCTAAAAGAGACTAAGGGGCAAACCCCCTAATATACGTATTAAAAATATATGAATATAGCTGGCAACGCTGGTGCGATCACGTCTCTGAGCTGTTCCTTGCGAAATAATATTGTTTCAACGGCAAAAGCAACCGATTTCGCGTAAATCAGATATCAATTGACTCCTTGAAATTCAGTGAATCGACTGTGATAAAAATCCCGACTGCAAACCTCCATCTCATCTCATTCCTGGATTTTTCATTTCAAACAAAATGGCTACTCCACTGAGCAGTGTTTTCAGAGACTGATTTTTGAACTTTTGAAGGTGTGTCCAAATTTTACAGTGCAGTGTTGCCACGTGCTTTAGTGAATGTACAAAAGTCCAAAGCCCCTCCAAAAAAAGACGACAGTGCCGATTTCCGAATAAGTAGGCAGAAGAAGGGAGGTTTCTTGTTGCAAGTGCCGTCGTACCTGCCGGAAGTGGGGTCTTCCTTAAACTACGGGGAATAGGTAGCAAGAACCTACGCTTCCCTTGCATATCGGCGCTGAATATGGCACAGATGAATTTACATCTCAACCCAATCCTGAACTTTCTCCAGTCCAACAGAAAGCGGGATCTAGCGTTGCTGTCGAAAATGACTTGCGATTTCTTCGAGTTAACAGCATTACGTGACGCTAAATTTGAGCTCATTCAGATAATATTCCCTGCAAGAGCCTCTCAAGCTACGAAAGCCGAACAAAAGATTCAGCGACATCAGAAATCCTGGATTTGCTAGCTGAATGCGACTGGAACAACATTCGACTTCCAACTTTTGTCATCATTCATTCTTCCCAAGTCCCACAGGCGCCCGAGAGCAATTTCTCTATCCTGCTAGGAGAAATACGGGATCTGAAGAGCTCTATGTCCGTGGTCAATCAGTATACGACTGGTGTTAAATTGACTGCATCCCCAGACATTGGCGCTACAGCAGCAGCAAACAACGAGCAACCGATTTTTACTGTAATCGTCGAAGACGCTCCATGTATGGACCCCCTGACTAGACTACAAACATTTGGTCAACTGCAGTCTGAAGATGGCATACAAGGGATCAGGCATCTGAGCAATAATAAGCTTCAAGTCAAATTCAGTGACGTTATAAAAGCCAAAGCTTTTTGTAGTGAGGCCCCTAGCGTCCTTTTTGCAAAATTGCCAAATGGCAGCCAAAACAGCATAAAGTGCAAACTGAGGGAAGAAAAATCGTTTGGCATAATAAGAGGACTTTCCGTTGATGTGGATGCTCATGAACTGGTAAAGCATAATCCAGGCATTGTAGAGGAAGCTTTCCGCTTCGGACAAAGCGAAACGGTCAGACTGACTTTCAAAAATAAACTGACCATGAACTCTGCTATGTCTAACGGAATCAAGCTTGGATACGACTTTTTTCCGGTTAACAAAGTACAAGGAAGCCGCAAGAAGATATTCCAGATGTCAAAGCTGCGACCACCCCATCAAAAACTGCAAGAGCTGTCTTAGATGTTCGAGATTAGTTGAATTTAACATTAGTAACAAAGACGCGCCATGCAACGACGATCCCAAATTCGTTTCTTGCGAAGAATCTCATGTCTGCTTCAGCCTAATATTCCCTAAATTAAGAGAGATTCTGAAAAACAAGAGTAAACAATGAATGGTTCTCTTAAAGCTCTTAGTCTGAATATCAATGGTTGTCGCAATAAAGAAAAGGCCATAGGTTATCTTCTCCAGATTTATGACCTAATGTTTATCCAGGAGCATATGCTTTCTGGACTGAATACAAACTTCCTAAACAGATCTTGGTCTCACGATGTCTTCATACAACCCGCAAGATCTACGGCAGGGCGTCCCTCCGGAGGCCTGGCAATATACGCTAGGAAGGAACTATCGGCTAAGCCGTCGATTAGGAGCAGTAATCTTTTATGTGTCTCAGCTGAGGGAATCGAGTTCATCAATGTATACATGCCCACTAGCTACAACAATGCTGTCTCTCTAACGAAATTCTCAAAAGCAGCAGATGCCCTTGGACGACATTTGGAGTCTCTTGAGCGTAGTGGGAATAAGGGGCTAATAGCTGGGTACCTCAACTGTGACCCTGCCAAGGACCATATCCTGTCTGATATCTTTCTAAACTGCCTCCCAACCTCTTACAATATCTGGCCGAAGTCACTGGATTTTACGTACACCCATACTAGTGGTCATACGTCAAATATTGACCATGTACTTTCGTCCAAATCCATCCTTGGTCTCCCAGTTACAGTGTGTACTGACGATCCGATTAGTGACCATGCCGGAATTTTCTTCCACCTGCATTCAGCACAGAACACTAATAACGCCTGTTCCAGAAGGTGAGTCTGCAAGCAAAACTGGCAGAAGTGTAATATTGCCCTATAAATTGCCACTGTTGCTTCGGTTCTTAGTTGCATAAGAGTTCCGTTTCATCTACTCTGTACTGGTCCTTCCAACATGGCAGCCTCTATTGAACTCAACACTTACTATCTTCAAGTTACCCACGCTCTGAAAGCTGCCAAATTGAAAGCGGTTCCTAGAAGAAGAGTCAAAATTGGGACAGAGAAACCGATGACGTCCGAATCCATCGAACTCCAGACGGCTAAACGACGTGCTAAAATGTGGCTAAACATTTGGATTGCTTGCGGAAGACCGTTAAGCGGGACTGTATTCGAGCTGAAACGGAATAAAAAACGCAAATACAAAGCTGAGATGAAAAAGTACCGTATTATCGGGCAACAGTTCACTGAGAACAAGAAATCATGGCGAAGTCTAATTAGACCGGACGACCGTGCACCTAATACTTCCCTGATACTGCATGACTGGTACTTTTACTATACTTCGGTATACGGAGACGAAAATCTTGCCATAACCAACCATTATGAAAAGGAAGTCACCAGCTGGCTTGTGCGCTTCTCGGGACAGCAATTTGTTGTTCCCATATCCCTGGAAAAGATCAAAATCTCGGTCGAAAAGGCACTTTCCAAATGGAAAAATGGGACAGATGGCGACGGTCTCACAACAAAACATCTCAAAAACTTACCTGAAAGTTTCTATTCCCACCTTCAGCTTATATTCCAGATGTGCATCACCAGGGGTTTTGTACCAAAAAGTTTCCTGAGAGGAGTCATCACGTCTATCGCCAAGAAAGGAAAAGATCCCAATGACTCTAAATCTTACAGACCCATTACAGTCTCTTGCATCCTGAGCAAAGTGTTTGAGTATGTGATCTTCTCCGAGCTGGATACTGGAGATTTCGGGGATAATCAATTTGGATTCCAGAAAGGTCTCGGTTGTCCAGAGGCTCATCGCCTTATGGCTAGCATACTTATGGACTCAGAGAGAAATAAGTTGCCTCTCTATATGTTTACTATAGATGTTTCAAAAGCCTTCAACAGCGTCACCCACATGCAAGTAATGTATGCTCTACTGCTGAGTGGTGTAAGTGCGAGCATAGTGAAAACACTGAAATTCTGGTACGAAAATTCAATAGTTTCTGCCAAATGGAAAGATAGAACATCAGATCCCGCCAAAATCGAAAGAGGCGTGAGGCAAGGGAGCGTTCTTAGTCCTCTCATTTTTAGACATGCAATTTCCAAGATCCTGGACCACATCTCGCCCTCCCTTCTACTTCACGGTACCGACCTGTCTTACCTTGCATACGCTGACAACGTCCTTCTGCTCATAGATCGAAAGCTGACTTACAAGATAACCTGAGTCGACTCCACAGTGACTGTCTTTCTTTCGGGCTCTCTATCAATATAGAGAAGTGCGAGTTTTTAACCTTCAACGCACCTAAAAGTGAATCTGTGACCCTCGGCAATCATTCAGTCCCTGCAGTGTCTGAGCTACGATATCTGAGTATCGTGATTGCAGAAACGATCGGTAAAACCAGGCAATCCATCGTCAAGCAAACAACCACCACCATTAAACGTGCTTAAGGGTCTGTAGTGCCGAATCGCGGACGCTACTCCAGGAAATCTCTATCCTCAATTTACCGTTCAGTTTACCAGCCACATGTAATCTACTTTGCCGGTGCATCCAATGTGCTGACTGTGAGAGACTGTGAAAAAATCTGAAAGTGCTACTATAAGTATGCAAAATTTTTACTGTATATATCCGAGCGATACCCGAATTCTCGACTGGAAAAATATGGACTTCCGGAGCCATCCAAGCAATGGTCGAACATTCGGGACAATTCAATGTTCAAAGTCAGATTTATGAGACGTTGTTTTTCACCTGCATTTGTTTGAGTTTCGTATCTTTATTTTTATTTTTTTTAAGTTGGTTTCCTTTTTATTTTTTGTTGTGCTCCGCTATAATATTTTTCTAGATGGTGGGTAATTAAATTATTATTATTATTATTATTAGAAGCTCGTTACGTAAGCTAATTCGTAAGTTACGTATATTTATTACTGATACTGATAAAAACGTTCGTAAATAAAATTAAACAAGTTTCGAGAGAGCCATTTAACCAAATAAAAGTAAATTAATATGAAAATTTTGTTTTAATTATTCATGTATGGTGAGCCAAGATCAAAACCTGCATTTATTCAAAAAAGCTCAAAAAATAAATAAAAAAACAAGTTTTTTAACTGAAAGTAAGGAGTGACATTAAAACTTAAAAAGAACAGAAATTAATCCGTATATGAATATATCCGTATATGTATGTATACCGTATAAGGGGCTGTCCCCTCCTCAACGCCTCACTCTTTACGCTAAAGTTTGACTTTCTCACAACTCTATTTTTTTAAACAATGAAAAACTTTAGTTTAAAGAGCGAGGCGTTGAGGAGGGGACAGCCCCTTTCATACACGGAATAATCTCTGTTTGTTTTAAGTTTTAATGTCGCTCCTTACTTTCAGTTAAAAAAAACTTGTTTTTTGTATTTAATTTGAAGTAGGGAGCGACATTAAAACTTAAAACGAACAGAAATTATTCCGTATATGAATGGGGCTGTCCCCTCCTCAACGCCTCGCTCTTTACGCTAAAGTTTTTTTTTATTATTTTACAAAATAAATTTGGGGGACAGAGTCAAACTTTAACATGGAGAGCCAGGCGTTGAGGAGGGAACAACCCCTTTCCAAGGCCGTATCCAGGGGGGGGGGGTTAGGGGGTTTGACCCCCCCCCCAGAAATGTTTGTCTGACTCGTAAAAATGTAATAAAATGGATATAAACAAGTTGTATGCGTTTTTGAGCTTTTTTGTGTAACCTCCCCCCCCCCAATTTTTTTAGTACCCCCCCCCTCCGAAAAAAATCCTGGGTACAACCTTGCCCCTTCAATATACGGATTAATTTCTGTTCGTTTTAAGTTTTAATGTCCTTACTTTCAGTTACCAAAAACTTGTTTTTTTTTAAATTGAATTTCTGAACGTTTTTGAATTAATGCAGCTTTGATTTTGGCTCACCGTACATGAATAATTAAAAAAGGATTTGCATATTAATTTTACTTTTTTTGGCTAAATGGCCTTATTGAAATTTTACGTAACTTAAGAATTATCTTACGTAACGAACTTCTATATTCATATGTTTTTAATACGTATATTAGGGTGTTCGCCCCCTAGTCAATACCTCGCTCTTTACGCTAAAGTTCAAATTTTGTTCCAATTCTTTAAAAATGACCCCTTAATCACAAAGGCCGTTAATTAGAATAAATAGCTCTGATGAAAATACAGAAAAAAACACTTTAGTGTAAAAAGCGAGGTAATGACTAGAGAGCGAGCCCAATCATATAATGTAATAATTTCTTTTCGTTTTAAGTTTTGATGTTGCTCCTTACTTTCAGTTGAAAAAATTGTTTTTTCTATTTAATTTCTGACCTTTTTTTAAATAATGCTGAGAAATCTGGAGCCCCCTTCATAGCAATGTCCTTTCCCCATAAAAACTTCCTCCATGGAAAGATCCTCCCACATAACCTCCGACCATCTCCAAATACCAGAAAAAAATCCTCTCTGGAAACTTCTGTATACTTCCCAAAAACTAATACTATATGTAAACATTGGCCAAAGTTTATAACTTGCAGACCTTCCCCCGGGAACTGAGCGGGATTAAGTCATCCTCAACGACATAGTTATTGTGTTTTAGGACCATTCTGAACAAGCTGGCTATCTCAAAATTTTGATAGTGTGACTTTAGGAAAAAAATTGCGTGGGGGGCCTAGTTGCCCTCCTTTTTTTGTGACTTAAAAAGAGCACTAGAACTTTTACTTTCCATTTAAATGAGCCCTCCTCTGATATTCCAGGACCACTTGGTCGATACGATCACCGATGGAAAAAAAAACCAAAAAAAAATAAACACGCATCCGGGATCTTTCTTCTGGCAAAAATAACAAAATTCACATTTTTGCAGATAGGAACTTGAAACCTCTATAGTAGGGTTTTTTGATACACTGAATCTGATGGTGTGATTTTTAATAAGGTTTTATGATGTTAGGGGGTGTTTGCCTCTTTTTTCAAAAATAAGACAAATTTTCTCATGGTAACTATTGATGGGCAAGTCTAGATTTGATGAAGCTTATATATTTGAAATCAGCATAAAAATCTGATTCTTTTAATGTATCTATTGGTATCAAAATTACGTTTTTAGAGTTTCGGTTACTATTAAGCCGGGTCGCTCCTTCTTTACAGTTCGTTACCAGGAACTCTTTGATAAGAAGCTTCAAGGGGTTGGCATCTGTAGGGCTGGATTCGAAGCTTTGACGCTTTTTGAATTTTTTGCCGCCACGTTTTTGCTATACTTTCGGGGAAATCCCTTTAAATTTGAGGATAGTGGAAGCACTTGAAAGAATCCTACTGATGACCCAAAAGTGGTTTAAAAGAGAGGTGGTACCAAACTCTCAGCTGCCATTCTTGGGAGAAATCTGACAGTTTATATGTAGCCTTGTAATTCTAGTAATGTTTTAAAATCACTTTTCTGTGAATGTTCAGCGCGGCGGTGAAGTGCACCTCGCACTTTGACGATAAATCACCAGGGTTACCAACTGGACATATTTTATGTCCAATGGACATATTCCTGTGTGCCGGAACACAATGACATAATAGGACAAAAAAGGGACATATTTTAGAAATTTTTGACATAAAAGGGACATATTTTACAAATTTATGACATTAAATAGAATATTTCTCCGCTGGATACATATTTTTGTAAAAAAAAAATTAATTTTTCACCAAATCAGTATTAAAAAAAACTTGTCTAGCACTAAATTTACGTAACTACTTATTTTCTACTAATTTTTAACAAACGCTATTATTTTTCGGAGTTCCTTGCTCTTTCCCGCAGATAACTATTTACAAATACTCGTGAAATTCCTTACAAATTTGTATTCTTTCATCTATAAACGATTTTATTTCTCCTTGCTTTTACGCTACAGAAAGAGATAATAGGGAAGCAGACACCTTTTTAGTTAACAATCGCTTTCAGCTTCCAACAGTCAGGCAAAAACATCTATTTATCAAATATTACTAACTGAAAATGAAAAGTTAACAAAAGAGAAAAATTAGATTCTTGATGATCTGGAATCAATTTTGATATCAAATATGTACCAAAAAATTAGCTTATTGTGCTGATTCCAAATATATAATTTTTTTTAAGTATAGTGTTACCCATTAGTGGGCCTGAGAAAGCTTGCCAAATTTTCGAAAAAGGTGAAAAACACCACATAAAAGTCAAAGAAGTTTAATGGAAATCACGCCATCAGAGACCCTACTGTAGAGGTTCCAAGCTCCTATCTATAAAAATTAAATTTTATAGTGTTTGCCAGAAGAAGCATCACGGATTCGTGTTTATTTGTTGTTGTTGCTTTTTCCAGGGGTGATCATATCGAACCAATGGTACTAGAATTTCGCCAGAGGGTTCGTTCAAACGAAAATTAAAAGATCTAGTGCCCTTTTTAAGTGACCAAAAAATTAAAGGACAGCTAGACAATGACCCACATCTTTTTTTCCTGAAATTGCTTTAATCAAAATTTTGAGAGAACCATTTTGTTCAGTATCGTTGAAAGGTACAATAGATATGTCCTTGGAGATAACATGGCCCCTCAGAATCACCAGAGGGAGGGCCCTAAGTTATGAAATTTACTCATTGTTTACATATAGTATTTGTTATAGGGAAGTATACCAACATTTTCCAAGGGAGGAAGGAGATCTTCTGGGGGTGGATTTTCTATGGTGAGAATTTCCCATTGGGATGGAAGTTTCTGGAGTTGAAGTGTACTGAGGAAATTTTACATGGGGAGAATTTACCAGAATTTGTATACTGTATGTTTTTTATTTTTCTTTTTTCTCGTTGTTGATCCCATAGTACATGTAAAGACACTCTGAGGGAACTCTCAAGGGGAAGTTTTCAGCGGAGTTTGAATTCTCTTGGAATTTTTTTTTTTTTTTGGGGGGGGGATTTTCCATGGGAGAATTATCATCAGGATAAATTCTCCATGAAAAATTTCTGGGGGATAAACTTTTCAGGGGGGGGGTATTTTCCAAAAAGGGATATTCCCCAATGACATTAAAAAGGATCAGAAACTAAATGAATACAAGTCTTTCTTCAAATAAAAGTATGGTAAGGAGATTTTTTCTGGCAGAATCGTAAGCAAAAATTTTCCGGGAAGGATTCGCAGCAGGGATGGAATTGTCATGGGGTAATTTCCCGGCGGAAGAATTTTACATGGGAGGAAGTTTATATAGAGGAATTTTTCGTGGGGAAATTTTCCACAGAGGGGGTCGATTTCCAGGGATTGTCTGAAAAATAATCAGAAATAAAAGCAAAAACTAGTTTTTTCTACCGAAAGTAAGGAGTGAAAATAAAACTTAAAACGTACAGAAAAAATTCCCTATATGACGGTGGCTACTCCCTCCTCAATACCCCCCTCTCTACGCTAATGCTACCCTAACCCTTTGTCTACTTTTCTTAAGAACTATTCTTGAAATACAAGGGCCGTGCCACTCTTGGAGTAAGCCCCCCCTCCACACACGTTTTCTTTTCCCTAGGTGCATCCAACAGAAATTTTGAGATATAAATTTTGTTAAAAATGGTCCAAGGAACATATGACCATGCCCTCAGCGTTTAAACAACCCATTAGAGCCCTGGGCGCAGGGGTTTTAAGTTATGCCCCAGGGGCATATAAGGTTTTATGGAATTGGTAGTCGTATAAAAGTAGAGATGCCTTATTGACTCCCGTACGAACCACGTGGTTTATGGTTTTTGTCAGTGAGAATTTGAAAAACAGGAATTTTGTCACATTTATGGATGTTTTTATGGTTTTTGTCAGTGAGAGTTTGAAAAAACAGGAACTTTGTCACATTTATGTCTGTTTTCTTGGATGTTTTTATGGATTTTGTCAGTGAGAATTTGAAAAACAGGAATTTTGTCACATTTATGGATGTTTTTATGGATTTTGTCAGTGAGAATTTGAAAAACAGGAACTTTCTCACATTTTTGTATGTTTTATGAATTTTGTCAGTGAGAGTTTGAAAAAACAGGAACTTTGTCACATTTAAGTCTCTTTTCTTGTATGTTTTTATGGTTTTTGTCAGTGATAATTTGAAAAACATGAACTTTCTCAAATTTTTGTATGTTTGTATGGTTTTTGTCAGTTATAGTTTGAAAAAAAAGTAACTATGTCCCATTTATGTCTGTTTTCTTGGATGTTCTTATGGATTTTGTCAGTGAGAATTTGAAAAACAGGAATTTTGTCACTTTCATGGATTATTGAGTCATTAACCAAATCGTTTCCGGGCAAAGTTAATGACACTTCCTTCCTGTTGTTGTTCGAGGCAAAGTTAATGACACCTCCTTGCTGTTGTTGTTCGAGGCAGATGTTATGAGTTTCCGGGAAATAGTATTTGTTGTTGTTGTTCGAGCCAAATGTTATGAGTTTCCGGGAAACAGTTAGATTGCGTGTTTCCTTCTCAGCCAATCAGAGGGCTTGTTATAAAAGCAAATGTATTTTTCAGAATACAATATCTTGAAATTAATAGACGAATTATTCGTATTAATACTTCGGCCAATGCAGCCTTTATAGGATTGTGACGGTTATAGAGTGATGTAATACATTTCAAAAGAACCTTTTTCACATGGGGATTAACAAATTCACAACCACGATCTGGTTGAATTTTTGTATACGAATCCTGTTCAAAAATACTTTCAATGGCTCGAGTATCTTCAACGCCTCTCTTTGATTGTAGTGGAATGGCATAGGCATAGCGAGTAAAAACACTGATTACCATTAGAATTTATTTTTAGGGTGCATTGTGACGCCGTTAAACTGCGTCTAAAGTTAAAAGATCCATTTAAATTATATGCAGAGGGACAAAAGCTTTAGTTTTACGGTACTGCTTACTGCGAAGCCTGTGATTACGATGCAGTGTGTAACTCGCCTCATTTTCTAGATACTCTTTTGCATTTTTTAATGTGGTGCCGGAGACAACTCTGGACAGCGTTTTGGGGGAGCTTAAACTCCCTACTTCGCCTACCTTGTCATAGATACCTGTCAGAACTTCAATCATTTTGAGCCCAAACACGTAGTGTAATGTCGACTCCTCTTGGGCATACTGGTGGGTAAATCAATTTGTCTTCGCCTTTGACTAGCAGCCACGAGTTTCTTAAAATCAGTGGTGCTAGTATCTTTAAATATTGAATCTTCTTATTTCTTAAATGGTGTTGTTGGTGGACTATATTCTCTTAGTTTCTTTAGAATTTGCTTATTGCCAATAAGACTTTTGGGAAAGTTTGATACACTTAGAAAGGTGTATAGATTATCGTCAAAGGATAAAAGTCCTTTACGATTTGTTACAATATCAAAAATTCAATAAACTAGATTATAACTTTTCCCTTGAATTAAAATTTACCTCCCTGTGCTCTTGACTTGAACTTGATCGCCAGTTTCAAGCACGAGATAAGAAGATACTCTTTTACCCTGTTTCCAATAAGACAGTGGCAATAGGTTTCCAATTTTCGATACAATCGAATACAATTCCTTCTCCTTTGATTGTGTAGAATCTTGACGAGATGTCTCATGTTTAGAGGGATCGGCGGCGGGTCTCTCACGATAAGGTCTATGTTTGTCCATGCGTCGCAATGCATCTTGAAGTAAAAGCAGTTTTTTACCATCGGCAATTTTCTCATCATTAATGAATTTGCTTAGATTGTCTTCAAAATGTTCGATGGGCGAGAGGACAAGTTCAAATGGTGTCAATTTATAGGTTTTTGCCATTTAGAGAAAACTATTTACAAGACCTGTAACTGTTGGCAGTAAAAGTCTGAAAAAGCTACCGCCTTCTTGAAGGGGCTGTGTTATTTTAAATTCGTCTACCTTTTTTTTAAAATCCAATGCATGTACAGTTGATCAATGTTGCTTTGTCCGTTGTCTAACACCTTCTGGCAGTTGAACATTGCCCTCAGTTAAATTTAAACAAAGTTCAGATACGAGATTAATGAATTCTCTGTCAACACCATGTTTTAGTATGGCCTTCATAAGTCGTGGTTTTGAATTACCTAGGATGGTGAATAAATGTCGATGTTCGTGTAGTTTCTTCAGTGTCATAATTGCAACTAATAGCCTTTTCTACTGTTCACCGGAAGATATACTGTAATTTCATTGTCGAAAATGTCGGTGACTACACGAAGATCCTCGGGCGTGCTCTGATTAAGATCTAGAAAAATGTAACCGTTGGGTTTGATTCTCGTCTGTGTTAACAATTACAACATAATTTTGGGAGCGCCGGGGTATATTTGTATTTTTAGTTTTTATCGTGAGATATAACCACGAACAACTCGATAGATAATATAGATAGTGCAATTCAAAGCAAGGGTTTGCATACATTTGCTCTGATGAAACAGATTGTGTAGAACTAGCGTTACGGAAATGTGTTCATGATGAGATCGAACAGTGAACAATTGCAGCATTTCCTGTGAGAAGTGTTCAATGGATTCAGCCAAATCATCAATAATCAGACACGAGTTCGGTTCAATACTATTGAAAACATCAAGTCCTCTTATGAACTGTATTGGTATTTTTGTTGCAATAGCTTTTATTTTATCATAGGACTCCTTACAAATACTATAGCAATAGTAGATTTTTTTCGGTTTTTCCAAAAACATTTTATCGCAAATTTTAATTATTTTAGCTAAAAATTTTGTTTTCCCCGACATTGAGGGCCCACACAGAAACGATCTGAAGGGTGATTTAAATTGATACATGCTGTTGACAACAGTCGGACTATGAATAACTGTAAATCATATGTGTCCAATGAATAAGTAGTAATTTTCCCATAGATCTATCTATTCAAGAACAAAAACAATATTTCATGGCAACATTTATTACAGCAATATGAATATTTGTTCAACATGAACACTAGGTCAACATGAAAACTTGTTCAACATGAACAATGATAACACTTTATAAATAAACACTTATGTCCATCTACAGCACTTTTTGTACAACACTTTTCTGTACAACACCTTTTGTACAACACTTTTCTATACAACAACAAAATACACTTGGAACTAGCACAGTTGAACATTACAGTGAATTTAATACCCCCCCCCCCGGGAGCCGGCCGCGGGAAGGGTCCCCCCACCCACCGGGGAGCCGCGATGGAAAAACAAGAGGTGTCGTCACTGTACTGCAGGTTAGGTTAAAGTTAGGTTAAGGTTAGATTGGGTTATTTAATTCATGAACGGGTTAGGTGGTTCGTGAATGTATAAGTGGTTGAGTGATGGTGGCTAGTTGATTAGTTAGGTTAATTTATCTAGACCAAGTTGAGTATGATAGTAAACGCATTCAACTCGGTCTGAAATATGATTGCGGCCATGAGGCAGGATGCTCACAACATTCTCGAGCACATAGACCGCGTCAGATATACATGACATTGCATTTTTTTCCACTCTCACAGTATAATTTCTATACTGTAGAGAGCGAATTTCAAGCACTTGTGCTCTTGGCACTAGGCTACTTTCTACACATTCTATGTACACACTCATGTTGAAATTACTCTTTACAAAGTGCTAAGGTTCCCCTTTACACGTCTTCTTTTCATCCCCACTATGTGTTTCAACACAATAAACTTTGGGACCCGGGAACACCCCCCTGGATATCAAATCAATCCCCGTCTCTGATTTTAACATTAATAGCTGGTTGGGGGCTTGACGTTTCACCAGCTCGGGGTAGAGGGATTGATTCCAGTTGGTGGAATCCATCCGCGAGCTGATATGTTCCCCCTTTTCTAAATCACCAAATAAATCTTCAGTCCCATTTACCTTTAATAACAGATAATCTGTGTCCCAATCGTAAACTTGAACCTCCCCCTCCCGGTGTATGTGCATAATGAGTAAATTGTAAAAAAACGGCAATATTATAGTTTTGGAAATATCGTGTACTGTACGGCCTCCTTTTATCTTATTGGTAAGACTTACATTTCGCTTTTTTCATCTGTAAAATCACTATGTTAATCTCTCTTCTCGTGACGGGGGTCAAGTGGGGGTCGGCACTCATTTACACGCACTCTCCAGGACCAGTCAAGACAGCACAGCATGATCTGGTGTGTACGCTTTCACACATTTTGCCAAACGCTGAATTTAGAATGAGTTTATACACGTCCTTCTCTACCTTTGAATTTGCCCTAGAGTATTTATCGACAACAGTATCAATAAACGTTTATAAGTATGGTCGCTGATGGAACTGTAAGACCCTATGGATTTTGGTGAGTTTGAAGCCATTTCTCACCATCCAGTGCAAAAGCACATGGTGAACAATGGTATTTACTTTAGGGTCCAAATCAGCAATCATCTTCTGTTTAGAGGGGGTCCAATGCATCCCCATATTCTCAACCAATGATCGATTGTAGGGGCTCAGCGAGTCCCTGGTCACTGGTCGATTGATACAGGGAAAAACAAAATCTTTGACTGAGTCGTGAAGCACCAGCGGAATGTGACCGTCAATTTCAAAGAACCATCCTTATGGCCCATTTTCCTCGATGGTGGAAATGACGGGGAAATCACAAGGATTCTCAAGCCATTGATAGTTCCTGTACGGCAAAGAGTAGTGGTACATTGCTGAGGAGTACAACGAGTTCATGTCCAAGAACACTACATTTGACTTTACACCGGTACGTTATCCGCTCACATCGGTTGACAGGACATAGTCCCCATGAAAAAAATACCCTTCCCTCATTGAACGATCTACAAAAAGGTGTTGATCTACGTCAGTGATAAGGCCTCGTTCCTCCCTGCTAATTCTGTAAATTAAATCCATCACTAAATGGGGTGTGGAAAAATAATATCCTATATCTAACCCGAACTCTGAATAGATCTGGTCTGTATTCTTACAGACTATATCCAACAGAGTTTGAACTTCACTGGCCAAGTACAGTCTACAATAATCCCACCCATTTTTACAATCCCCCTTAGACCATACCTTCTTGGCAAACTCATACTCCTCGGCTGTGCATTCACTGTTGGTCAGTGAATTGTGAAAAGCTTCAATTGGAGGTAGTTTCTCCTCGCTTAAGCGAGCACCAGAACAGTAATAATCATATGCATATACACCTTTGCTGGTTAATAAGTCATACATTTCACTGTCTGGAAAGTGCTGTTTAAGCAAGGGAAAGCTATCAAAATTGTCGCTTTTCTGCACTTGAATTAGTTGACTTAAGGATTTGGGAAAAAAACTAAAAGAATCTCAAACCTAATTTTATTCCAGCACGTACGTTCATTATCCACTACCTGCCATTTCAGTTCGAGAAGCAACCACTTCTCGGCCGATTTGGGAATAATGTTATAGGTAAATGAATTATTTACCCATGGACTATCTACTCCCCCTCCCTCACGGTGCATAGGTGCCCGTGCCGTTAAAATAAACTTTAAGTCATAATTAGAGTTGTGGATAAAAACAGGGATAAAAAACTGTTGACTAACATTTAAATTACACGATTGATGTGCGACCCCCCTAAAATTACTACCCTCAGATGATATTTTATGCCACAAGTGATCATGGTCTCTGACTTTCCCCCTCCCCCCTCTTTTCCCTTTAGTCCCCTTATCCGCCTCTACAAACTCCCCCTTACAAACCCAACATATTTTTCGATTTTTAATCGCGAGACGATCCTCCGCAGACAACACCCTTGGATAATGTGTATTTATCAAACGAGAAATAGCGCCATTAGCCGTGCCAATCAGTTTAGTTAATGCATTGACCATGAACTCATCTCCCTCATCCAATGTCTCAACTATTTCTAACAACCGCATGGTGTTAGAACTGTCTCTTTGCGCGTGTGCATAAGACACTGCTATCACCAGGTGTTCTTTGATTCGGATTGGATATTGAGGATCATTCACCCCCACTAGCTTAGCTTCAGATATTTTGTCCAAAGATATTTTGTTGCATTGGAGGAGGGTATTCTGGAAATTTTTAAAACGTAGAATGGCCCTATCCCCTGAAACTGTTTCCACTGTCTGATATCCATGCCGTCTACAGTGTCTCATATGATCCCGTAGTTTTATATCACTACGGAATCGAGATAGGCATGTTGGACAGTAGAAACATTCCCCCCTACGCTTACCCTCCCCCAGAACTCTACTAATGTCAGTGATCGGGTTAAAATGACCGATTGCATTCGGTTGACTAGGTGGTGTGTATAACAGCCAAACCCAGTGTTTAACCAAATCAACTGACGGGCCCCTTACGGGGAAGACCACCCCCTTCTTTTTAGAACGAACCCCATCTTCAAATTCTGCTTCGTATTGTACCACAGTAACGCCGATATTTAAATGAGCATTGGCCCTTTCAAAAATATCAATAGATCTTAGCGTTACTGGATGTTTTCCTTCTAAACATGAAAAATATACAACCGGGAAATTTGACCCTTCCTTCCCGTGTACAGCTCAATGATCCAAATTCGTCTTGGTAGCGTCACGTGCTAGAGGCTCGTATGCTAATATGAGGAAAGCATACTTGAAACACTTTTGATCTGTTTCAAAACAGATCTTCTGGACCCCACGACAACCTAATAGATCTGGATTATATTTTAAAACTACTGACCTCTCAGACCCCCCACCTGCCCCCCCCCTTAAAATAAAATCTTTCTTAAATTTACAAATATTTACACTTAAATTTTCAATAAATCAAACTCCAGACCCGCTCCCATTTTCGTTATAGTTCTCGAGATGCGCAATAATTTGCCCTACCCACTCACTAAAAACACCCTCAAAATTCTCTAACTTTGGATAAATTACGCGCATCTCGGAATGTATAAAATGATAATAAACCTCGCTTTTCCCCTAATTCAAATAAAATACCTTTAAAACAATAGAAACCTTAATTGAATCCCTACCCACCCACAACTGAATTTGTTTCTCCAGTAGTGCACGAATTTTATCTATAAAAGCATGCACTATTTACAGGATCAAAAAAAAAATTTCCCCCCATAAGTGTATTAAAGGGATCCCCAAACGTTGCAGTGAAAACAACTATATTATTTAAAATTTTGTTGGATAATTAAAAATCGGGAAATTATATACCCCCTCCCCCAAGTTGTTCAAGAATATTTGGGGTATGTTCCACTTCATTCGATTGAAGTGGACTCGTTAGGGTATCGGAGGCTAGAGGAGGGGTCCCTGTAAAATCATCTAAAAGCTGTAAAGTGTTCAGGCTCAAGTCCGCCTGCTCAACTGGACGAGGTTCTACATTAAAAACAAAATTATTTAAAAAGTCATCATGATTAGCTGGTACTTCAATAGAATTGCCCCATGTTTTGTTGTCCTGAAACTTCATTGCCCATTCCTCCTCTTCTTCACTGGACGGTGAATATGGGACCAATGCATCAATCTATAAATGAAAAATAGCTTATTCTCAAAGTGTTCAAATCATCCCTACTATTAAAATTCGGATTATTATTGAGTAAACGCAATTGGTTAATTAAACTTAATATAATATAAGATATCACATAAGACGCGGCAATTTTTTTTTTTTTTCGCGGCGCATCCCCGTGGTACCTCCTGTGATGCTTTCCTGACCCGCGATACATTTCTGCGGCGCATCCTGTGACGCTTTCCTGACCCGCGACGCATCCCTGCGGTGGTTCTCGGGGCCCGCGGCGCTTCATGCAGCGCCTCCCACAGCTCTTCCCAGCCACCTTTACATAATACCCTTCAAAAGTTGAAATATTTCTAATTCCATACAGATTCAGTAAACACATGAGTTTAATAATGGAGGTTAGATGAACAAGTTTGAACTTCAAAATGCCGGGAACCGTTAACTCGCTTTCCCCTCACTAAAATCTTTGGCCCGATAGAAATATTCAGTGTAAATTAGAACGTCAATATCTGACAGATGGAATTATCTCTCTTAAAACTATGTGAATGGAATAGGGTTTCAAAGACGGTGAGAATTAGCAGTAATTGACTGCACTTTTTAAGTGACCAAAAAGATTCGAGGGTAACTATGCCCCCCCCCCTTTTCAGCAAGATCATAGATAGCAATTATTATTTTTGGGGGCATGACTTGTTTCGCTCTTACATAGAATTCCAATTTCCTAATTTGCAGACAATTTCGCTATTTTCAGACAAAGATAGAATTATGTTAAAAGCATTGAAATCCTAGACTTGGCTAAACCGCTATCGTAAACAAAACAGGAAAAGGGTGACAAAGTAATTATAACCTTGCGCTGTGAGCCTATGTCAAAACATAGCGGCTTAATGTCTAAGAACTGACAGAAGTCGGCAGACACTTTAGCTGGAAATATAGAAGGAATTTAACGAAAAATTATTTCTTTTGCGAGAATTTGGGTTTGTAAGACAATGGGAGGGGGTTGAGCGTAAAAATAATATATTTTCGTTTTCCATTGAGTATAAGGAATGTATAGTGGTTGGGTTTGTGGGGGGGGGTAATATCTCGCAGAGATAAGTTTATATTGGGATTGAAAAGAAAAAAACATTGGAAGAAATAGATAGGTAGGAAAAAAATGATTACATTTGCATATCCTGGCAGCACTTGTGTGCCAGATGGTCCAGGTAACATGTGTTCGATGGCAGTCGGGGTGACGTTAATTTCTTGTGCAGCCGAGCCAGCTATGTCATATGGCTGTGCAGCCGGGACAGGGGCTGGCATAGATGGCTGCTCTTAGGCAGGCAGTTTGGAGCTGGGAGTTTTTTGCCAGCGACCATATTGCATGACAGGAGCCTTCATAGGGGAAGCATTATTAGCCCTTGCTCTCTTAGTGGGTGGCGGTGACGAGCATTATTCGCTATTTGCGCTACCCATAGCTCTCTTTGTTGTAGGGGCCGCAAATTCTTCATAATTTGCCTTAAAGAAGAGAAAAAAATTAGTATCAAAATGATTTCTCCCCTTTTTTTTAAAGAAAGAAAATTATTAGCCATAATTTTGTCTAGAAAAGCATTAATCACATTTCAGTAAACTAAAAAGTAAACATTTCGAAATGTTATAAGGCCAAGAATCAGAGGGAGGCTTTAAATTAGATCGTTAACACACAACTTCTATGCCTAAATTACAATTTTGGATGTAAATGTACACATAATAAAGCTATTTTCTTTCATAGAAACCGTCGGTTCTCTTACTGCCCTTCCCCGTTTACATAATTTACTTACAACGAAGCTGTTAGAAGCGATGTATTGCCCCCCTCCCCCCTTTTACATAATGTCCTAAATATATTGTTAGACTTAATTTGAAAATAATACGTTTCACCGGTTCTCCGGCAAATACAAGGTTACGAATCTACAAGTTTAATATACAGCAATCTCTTTTTGCTTGAAACTGTTTTAATTCGATGGGAAACAAATCCGTTTTATCATCCGTCCCCAAAATTTAGTAGAAAGCGAAGCTAGCTCTCAAAACAACTATATAAACAGAAAGAGCAAATTCCAAGAATACTAACCCACTGTTCCTCCTACTCCAACTATCCATAATAAACTTTTCTCAATAAACGGAAATTTTTACTATTATTATTCTGAAAAATGCCAAGAAACAAAAAGCGCTAGAAGAAGTTGATGGTGTTTCGATCCTCAGTCAACCAATTTTCAGACTGAGAAGAATTTTTTTCAAAATGAGATAAAATAATAAATAACAAATAATAAACAAAAATAAATTTTGAAATAAGGAGACGAAACTAAAGAAGCTAACATATGTTATTGCTAAAATAGGGCATTAAATGTAGATTTTACTTCCCACGGAATATTTGCAAATTTGCAATATTTGCGGATAAAGAGCACGAGGAGTGTGTTGTTACCGGTATCTTTGAGAGGTCAAAGACAAAAATTCAATTTTTGAATTTTGACATTTTCAAAATTTCAAAATGTCAATTCAAAAAAGGACATTTTTTTTCTGTAGGCAATTTTTCATAGTGTAAATGTACACATAATAAAGCTATCTTTTTTTCATAGAAACCGTCGGTTCTCTTACTGCCCTCCCCCTTTTACATAATTTACTTACAACGAAGCTGTTAGAAGCGATGTATTGCCCCCCTCCCCCCTGTTTCATAATGTCCTAAATTTATTGTTATAATTAATTTGAAAATAATCTGTTTCACCGGTTCTCCGGCAAATACAAGGTTACGAATCTACAAGTTTAATATACAGCAATCTCTTTTTGCTTGAAACTGTTTTAATTCGATGGGAAACAAATCCGTTTTATCATTGAAACCTTTTGGTTAAGTCGCTAACGTAAACAAGCAGGAAGTGCAATTGTGGGGTGTCAGCTAATTATAACCTTGCGGAAATGTTTTTAAGTCAAGTTAGTGGCGGCTGAAATGGAAACGGTATATTAATGGCTAAGAGATAGACAGAAGTTGATTGTCACTTTTTGATAGGTTTATATAAATAATAAAATTTAACGAAAATTTTTCCTATTGGCAATAATTATACTTGTAAAAACAGTGGGGGGGGTAGGTTTTGAGGGTAATGGAATATATTCACGTTTTGCATTGAGTATAAAGATTGTATGGCGGTTAGGTTTGGGGGGGGGGTTTGAGGGTAAAGGAATATATTTACGTTTTAGCTGAATATACTGGAGGGTGTCCAAGGAAAATAAAAAGTGGAATTTAACGAAAAGGTATTTCTATTGGCAAGAATTATACTTGTAAAAACAGTGTGGGGGGGTTAGGTTTTGAGGGTAAAGGAATATATTCACGTTTTGCATTGAGTATAAAGATTGTATGGTGGTGAGGTTGGCAGGGGGGTTTGAGGGTAAAGGAATATATTTACGTTTTAGCTGAATATACTGGAGGGTGACCAAGGAAAATTCGCTTTAAAATAAAAATGTACTTACATGGTAAATTGTGGCTGCCAAGGCCTCAAGCTCATCAATTATGTCAATTGTTCTATCCATTGTGTCACAATACTTTCTGATAATTGAATCACATTGCATGCCCGTTATATACGAAATCTCAAGGTCAAATTGTTATTTAAACAAAGCCCTCTGATTGTTTGAGAAGGAAACACGCAATCTAACTGTTTCCCGGAAACTCATAACATTTAGCTCGAACAACAACAACAAATACCATTTCCTGGAAACTCATAACATCTGCCTCGAGCAACAACAACAAGGAAGTGTCATTAACTTTGCCTCGAACAACAACAGGAAGGAAGTGTCATTAACTTTGCCCGGAAACGATTTGGTTAATGACTCAATAATCCATGAAAGTGACAAAATTCCTGTTTTTCAAATTCTCACTGACAAAATCCATTAAAACATCCAAGAAAACAGACATAAATGTGACAAAGTTCCTGTTTTTTCAAATTCTCACTGACAAAAACCATAAAAACATCCATAAATGTGACAAAATTCCTGTTTTTCAAATTCTCACTGACAAAAACCATAAACCACGTGGTTCGTACGGGAGTCAATAAGGCATCTCTACTTATAAACTTCAGATGGGGCTCATTTGATTGAAGTTTAGTGCCCTTTATTGGAGTCAAAAGTGATTTGAGGGCAACCACCCCCCCCCCCGCGTGCCTATCAGTTCCGAAAACCAACATCCAATCAGAAGTTGTAGACAGGTATTTTCTTTAGCATTGTTCAAAGGTTCAGTAATTATGTCTTTGGGGATGTTACTCCCCTGATTGAAGGGCAACCCAGCTTAGCCAGCGCTCCGCAACGTCACTTTGCTCCTTGATTGTACCTTATGACATGCGCAAGAAATATTCTGATTGGCAAAAAGCTACGAAAAGAAGTGAAAATGCTAACAATTATGCCGACCATACCTGTGAAGCGAAACACTCGTAAGAAGATGAGCCATAAGCTTCGACAATTAGTTTTTTACTCTGTACATGTTTTTATGACTTTTGTGCTTTCACACTAGTTCATTTTTTATGGATGAAACAAATGAATATTTTTTTTTTCTTATATTCGATGTTAACTGATCACTTTGAACGAGGTTTACAAGTCATAAAAAAAACTAGTTTCTGAGGACATAATTTGGCTAAAAAGGACACATTTTTGGATGCTCAAGGGACATATTCATTAACCAAAAAGTTGACAACCCTGTAAATCACATAAGTCTAGCTTTAGTTAACAAAGAAATCACTCAGTGATAATTTATTACATCCTCTGGTATTGTACCCCTCCTTAGGCTTTGGTAAGTGGGCCTATTGGTAAATCCTGGGCAGCTGATAGACCACACGCGACCGAAAGTACAACTTTTTGTTTTACATTGTGACAATCATTTATATTTGTAAGATTTTAGTTAATTCCATGTTTCTATTGATTTATCTGAACCTCTCGAGAAAAAAACATCAACCGGTTTCACATCTGGAAGTCTTTATCAACAGGAAAATATACTAGCCTAAAAAAACACATAAAGAGGAGAGACAACAATGAAACGTTATTCAAAACTAAACAGAAAGAAAGAATACACTTTGCGCTACAATTTTTAGTGCTTCACCAAAGCTTCTTAGTTCAATTCAACCGCCCTTCTGTTTAAGCAGTTATTATTAAAGAATTGAGAGAAAAGGTCAAACTTTAGCGTAAAGAGTGAGGGGTTGAGAAGGGGCCGCCTCCCTTATATGCAGAATAGTTTCTGTTCATTTTTAGGTTTAAAGTTTCTTCTTACTTTCATTTGAATTATTTTTTCTGATGGTTGATTGAATCAAGTCCAGGCTTAACCAATATATGATATGTTGTGAAGACCTATAAACTACCGATTTCTTGCCGTGTAATTCTATCTATAAATAATTTTAAATATAATGGTAATGCTCTGTTTTTTTCAGTTTTATGCTCAGTTTAAGTAAAGTGTTAGATTGTATTTATTATTTTAGAACAAATTGACTATTTAGTCAAACTTTTCGATTAACAGTGGTTTTGTTGAATAACTCCATGATAATATTTTACTATAGAATTTTGGGTAAAGCGAAAGGGGTATTACTGATCATATTGATAAAAATCCTGCTTGACTTTTGATCTTCTATGTGGCTGAAGCAATCGTAACCTCTGAATTACAGTTCCTAATTGTATACATATGTTAAAGTGCATTGCAACATTCTAGATACAAAAAAAGAAAAATATTACCGGATAAAATTGCAGAAGACAAGGTAGAAGCAGAAGCAGGTGGTAGCACTTGCGACTCCAACCTCCTCCTCCCCCCAAGAAACTTTCTTTGATGCTTATTATGCTTACCTCATCTTTACCGCCTCTGTGCCGGTAGATATGTGCATGTAATGTTTTATGCTACATAGACAATAAAATGTTTTAAGAGGAGGCACATTATTAGTAGAGGTGACCCTATAACTCGTGTCAGTACATAATTTATGCATGTTTTTATGGACTTTGTCAGTGAGAATTTGAAAAACAGGAATTTTGTCACATTTATGGATGGTTTTATGGATTTTGTCAGTGAGAATGAAAAAACAGGAACTTTGTCACATTTATGTCTGTTTTCATGGTTGGTTATGTGTATTGGTCAATTTATTTGATGGTTTTATGGTCTTTGTCAGTGAGAATGGAAAAACAGGAACTTTGTCACTTTCATGGACTATAGAGTCATTAGGGAGAACACGTGTTTAATGGGGTCAATGTTTTTGTTGTTGCTTTGGGCACGCGATAGAGTAATTAGGGAGAAAACGTGGCTAAAGGGATCAATGTTGTTGTTGTTGTTGTAAGTGCAAACAATAGAATCATTAGTATGAACAGGTGGTTAATGAGGTCAATGTTGTTGTTATTGTTTAGGGCACGCTCTCAGCGAATGCCAAGGTCAATGTTGTTGTTGTTGTTGTTTTGGGCACGCTCGAGCCAAATGTTATGAGTTTCCGGGGAACACCTGTGCTGTCAGTCATTAATCAAATTGTTTCCAGGGAATGTCTGACAGATGACGCCAAGTTAATTAATGTCTTTGGTGCATTCCCAAAGAGAATTGTCTCCGGGACAAAGTTTAGATCACAAGTGACAGATGATGTCATGATTGATTGATTGACACGAAAGGGGAATTAATTTGTTGTTATAAAGAGAATTGATTCACGAAAGGGAAATTAATTTGGAGTTCTAACAAGAGAATCGTTTCCGAGGCAAAGTTTAGATCTTAGCGCGCGAAAAGGTTTCTTTGTAATTTCAAATGTGAAAGCACAGGGATGCCAAACAAAAGGAACACGATGAAATTACGTTTAGGGATTATTTGGGCGAAACCGTTTTAGTCATTTTATGGAATTATTTCGGCGAAACAGTTAGAGACATTTTAAAATATGATTTTTGAAGAGATTTTAGGAGAGAATTTAATGGTGAAACTCTGTGGTCATTATAATACACAAGTTCCATTTGAACAGTGTTGTGAGATCCTCTACCACAACCCCAAAGGGCTCCGATCCCCCTACCCCAACCCCAAGGGGTTCCGATCCCTGTACCCCAACCCCAAAGGTCCACCGGGCTCCCAAAGGACCAATCGGCCCTCAAGTGCCGCCCAGACCCCTAAACACCCTCCCCAGGCTTCCAAAGGCCCTCCCTCGGTCCCCAAAGGTCCCCGGGCCCCCAAAACACCAATCGATACTCAAGGGTGCACTCAGACCCCCAAAAGCCCTCCCTGGGCCCCAAACGTCCTCACCCCGGCCCCACAGGTCGCCTGAGCTCCGAAAAGGCCAATCGGCCCTCAAGTGCCATCCAGACCCCTATACACCCTCCCCAGGCTCCCAAAGGCCCTCCCCCGGTCCCCAAAGGTCCCCACGGGCCCCCAAAAGACCAATCGGTGCTCAAGGGCCCCCGGATCCCCAAAAGACCTCCCCCCCCCCAAAGAGTCCCCTCTCCATTTTTTTAATACTTTTTTATGTCTTTATTATATCTTTTCTGAACAAGTTCCTTTCATAATGTCATTCCTAAACCCATTTTCCAACCTCAAAGAGTCCCCCCCCCATTTCGTAAATACTTTCTTGAATTTTTTTAACATGGTAAATTTTTTTTAACTTTTTTACGGATCTTAAAATGACATGAACACAAAAAAACTCGCACACACACACGCACAAAAACTTACACACACACACAAAACTTACACACACACACGAAAACTTACACACACACGCCAAAACTTACACACACAAAAACTTACACACACACACAAACTTACACACACACAAACTTACACACACACACAAACTTACTCACACACACAAAAAACTTACACCCACACAAAAGCTTACACACACAAAAATTTACACACACACACACACACAAAAAAACTTACACCCACATGCAAAAACTTACATGCGAAAACTTACATGCACACAAAAACTTACATGCACACAAAAATTTACACACACACAAAAACTTACACACACGCAAAAAAACTTACACACACACACAAAAACTTACACACACACGAAAAATTACACACACACACGAAAACTTACACACAAACTCCAAAACTTACAGACACACAAAAACTTACACACACACACACACAAAAACTTACAAACACACAAACAACTTAAACCCAAACCCAGAAACTTAAATGCACACAAAAACTAACATGCACACACAAACATACACACAAACAAAAACTTAAACACACACACACACACACAAAAACTTACACACACGCACACAAACATACACACACACACACACACACACACACACACAAAAAATTACACAAACACACACGAAAACTTACACACACACACGAAAACTTACACACACACGCCAAAACTTACATACACACAAAAACTTACACACACACACACACACACACACAAAAACTTACACATGCACACGAAAACTTACATGCACACAAAAACTTACACCCACACGTAAAAACTTACATGCACACAAAAACTTACATGCACACAAAAACTTACACACACACACACACACACAAACTTACACACACACACACAAAAACTTGCACACACGCACAAAAACTTACACACACACACACACACACACAAAAACTTACACACACACACGAAAACTTACACACGCACACGAAAACTTACACACACACATGCCAAAACTAACACACACACAAAAACTTACACACACACACACACAAAAAAAAACTTACACAAGCACACGAAAACTTACATGCATACAAAAACTTACATGCACACAAACACTTACACACACACACACATTTAGACAAAAAAAATACGATATTTATGCACAGTTATGTTTAAGCAATAAATATCTTAAGTCCCAACCGTTTTATTCTTTAGAATAGTCCATCGCCACGAAAATTATACTTTCAGATTCAACATCTCAGGGAACAAACTTTCAGGCTCAGCATGTAAGAGAACCCTAAATGCTCATCCCAAAAAAGGTAAGTTAACCCTAAACGCTCAAAGAATTTCTCTGAAATTACACTTTCAGGTTCAGCATGTAAGAGAACCCTAAATGCTCATCCCAAAAAAGGTAAGTTAACCCTAAACGCTCAAAGAATTTCTCTGAAATTAGACTGTCAGGTTCAGCATGTAAGAGAACCCTAAATGCTCATCCCAAAAAAGGTAAGTTAACCCTAAACGCTTAAAGAATTTCATCACAAAACTTACACACACACACACGAAAACTTACACACACACGCCAAAACTTACACACACAAAAACTAACACACACACACACACACACACACAAACTTACACAAAAACACAAAAACTTACACCCACACTCAAAAACTTACATTCACACAAAAACTTACATCCACACAAAAACTTACACACACACAAAATTACACACACACACAAAAACTTACACACACACACACACAAAAACTTACACACACTCACAAAAACTTACACACATCCACACACACAAAAACTTACACATACACACTAAAACTTACACACACACACACACGAAAACTTACACACACACACTCGAAAACTTACACACACACAAAAACTTACACACACACACACACACACACAAAACTTACACATGCACACAAAAACTTACATGCACACAAAAACTTACACACACAATTAGACAAAAATTACGATGTTTATGCACAGTTATGTTTAAGCAATAAATATCTTAAGCCTCAATCGTTTTTATTCTTTAGAATAGTCCATCGACACGAAAATTATACTTTCAGATTCAACATGTCAGTGACCAAACTTTCAGGTTCAGCATTTAAGAGAACCATAAATGCTCATCACAAAAAAGGTAAATTAACCCTAAACGCTCAAAGAATTTCTCTGAAATTACACTTTCAGGTTCAGCATGTAAGAGAACCCTAAATGCTCATCCCAAAAAAGGTAAGTTAACCCTAAACGCTCAAAGAATTTCTCTGAAATTACACTTTCAGGTTCACCATGTAAGAGAACACTAAATAATCATCCCGAAAAATGTAAGTTACCCCTAAACGATTAAAGAATTTCATCACAAAACTGACACATACACAAACAAAAACTAAAACACACACGCAAAAGCTAATACACACAAAAACTTACACACACACACACACAAAAACATACACACAAACACAAAAACTTAAATCCACATGCAAAAAATTAAATTCACAAAAAAAATTAAATGCACAATAGAAATTACAGACACACACAAAAACTTACACACACACACAAAAACTTACACACACACACACACAAAAACAAGAAACCCAACAAAAAAAATTACACACACACACACACAACCAATTACACACACACACGAATAATAAAACACACAAACGAAAACAAACACACACACATTCCAAAACTTACACACACACACACACACAAAAACTTACACATGCACACAAAAACTTACATGCACACAAAAACTTACACACACAATTAGACAAAAATTACGATGTTTATGCACAGTTATGTTTAAGCAATAAATATCTTAAGCCTCAACCGTTTTTATTCTTTAGAATAGTCCATCGACATAAAAATTATACTTTCAGATTCAACATGTCAGGGACAAAAAACTTACAGGTTCAGCATGTAAGAGGACCCTAAATCTTCATCCCAAAAAAGGTAAGTTAACCCTTAACGCTTAAAGAATTTCTCTGAAATTACACTTTCAGGTTCAGCATTTAAGAGAACCCTACCTGTTAATCCCAAAAAAAGGTAAGTTAACCCTAAACGCTTAATGAATTTCTCTGAAATCACACTTTCAGGTTCAGCATGTAGGAGAACCCTAAATGCTCATCTCTAAAAAGGTAAGTTAACCCTAAACGCTTAAAGAATTTCTCTGAAATCCCACTTTCAGGTTAGGTTAGGTAGGACCCCGACCCCCACTACCCCAGCCCCGATTTAATGTCCTTGGTAGAAGTCTATACAAGATTTAATGTCCTTGGTAAAAGCATATATGAGATTCAGAATAGATATTTTTGTAGTCATAGAATAACTAGACACAAACATTCAGATTTTCCCACAGTTAAGGGGGGGGAGTAAAGGTCAACTGCGAAGATATTTAGTCTAAGAAACTAGAATATGACGTTACAACCCTTCGCTAATAACTAGTGAAAACCAAGAACTCAAACGCAGATGGACTACTGTTTGCTATTTACTACATTGCAGCTACTGCTGCAACCATGATAACTTGATGAACATTTCTAATTTTAACAATTTCTTGCACACATCCTTCAAACATAATAAACTCTGCCTTGAAGAGATTTTCTGTATTTTCCTATAATTTCAAGCTCCTTTCATATAAACATTATTTTTGGCTGAGTCGATGAGTCCTCCCCCCTCCCTCCAAATTAATTACCCCTTCTTTGCCATAGATTTGAGATTGAACACCAAATTAAACAAATGAGAGACAAACAAGGTTAAAATAATTGATCCCGAGTGACCTTAGAAAATATAGCCTTCTTAGAAGTTGCAATTGTCCTTAAGAATCGACAGATTGTTAATGTTTAAACTTTTACGTTTCTTATAAATGTAATAAACAGGATTACTTAATATTTTTCAATATAACCATAATTTTCATGTCTAAAATTCATCAATTAGTCGGAAATTTGTTTTTTTTTTACATACGGGGAGAGATTTAATGTCCTTGGTAGAAGTCCATACAAGATTTAATGTCCTTGGTAAAAGCATATATGAGATTCAGAATATATATTTTTATAGTCATAGAATAACTAGACACAAAAATTCAGATTTTCCCACAGTTAAGGGGGGCGGGGAGTAAAGGTCAACTGCGAAGATATTTAGTCTAAGAAACTAGAATATGATGTTAACAACCCTTCGCTAATAACTAGTGAAAACCAAGAACTCCAACGCAGATGGACTACTGTTTGCTATTTACTACATTGCAGCTACTGCTGCAACCATGATAACTTGATGATCATTTCTAATTTTAACAATTTCTTGCACACATCCTTCAAACATAATAAACTCAGCCTTGAAGAGATTTTCTGTATTTTCCTATAATTTCAAGCTCCTTTCATATAAACATTATTTTTTGCTGAGTCGATGAGTCCTCCCCCCTCCCTCCAAAATTAAATTACCCCTTCTTTGCCATAGATTTGAGATTGAACACCAAATTAAACAAATGAGAGACAAACAAGGTTAAAATAATTGATCCCGAGCTACCTTAGAAAATATAGCCTTCTTTGAAGTTGCAATCATCTTTAAGAATCGACATATTGTTAATGTTTAAACTTTTACGTTTCTTATAAATGTAATAAACAGAATTAATTAATATTTTTCAATATAACCATAACTTTCATGTCTAAAATTCATCAATTACTCGTAAACTTTTTTTTTTTTTAAATATGGGGAAAGATTTAATGTCCATGGTAGAAGTATATACAAGATTTAATGTCCTTGGTAAAAGCCTGTACGTAATTTCCCTTTTCATATACAGAATAATTTTTATTTGTCTTAAGTTTTAGTGTTGCTTCTTAGTTCCAACCGAAAACTTATTTTTTAATTTGATGTTTTACCATTTTCAAATCATACCATAAATATCCGTTTGAATATACCCTCTATTATCAGTTTAATTCGATCTGAGTACTGGTTCGATTCGAACAGCAAACATTCTTTTTAGTCTTTAGACTTTTCATGCATAGTAAACTTGATTATGCTATGTAATTTGTAGGACCGATAGTGTTTTCCTTCAAAAACTTTCTCATACAGCTAACCATTGATGTAAAACTATTAAACTAATTGATTTTAAATATTTGCAATTGGAATAAAAAGCAAATTCTGTGTGGCCGTATTAGCTACCACAGACCCAGAAGGGCTGAATTCACATTTGAGAGACAAAAAGTGCACACAAAAAAGCAAATATAATCGCAATTTAAAATCTCCCGTCCCCCCAAACTAAAATTTTCTGGGGGGGGGAGGGTTGACATATTTCCATTGTATTTTGAATATTTTCCTTTGGAAAACACACCAAAAAGCCATATTAAGGGCTAAATTCGTGAGTTTTTCATTGACAATTCTTTTTTAGCCAAGCCTGTATAATCAATGAAACATAATTCATTGTATTTTACATATTTTTGATTGGAAAACACACCGAACGGTCATATTATTTGAACTTACATCAAACGTTGGAGAGCTTACATTTGAAGAACTATCCATTATTTGCATATATTGTTCTATATTTCAGACTATACTGATTTCTAAAACTTCAAAACCCTGAAATATACTCACTTAACGGTTATCTATTTGCGAAAATCGTACTAGGTCGCGCTCTTAGAACAATAACTACCTTTTCTATCCATCACTTAACACTCACAGGAAATTACCACATCACTCACGGGCAACAGATTCAAAACAATACTTCATAAATCATATAGTCTAATTGCGAAAAACGTGGCATGTCCAATGCAGATTAAAACCAGAAAAGAACAGAAATGCATAAAAATAAGAAAAAAGGGAATTGCAACCAATCATATGTCGAGGCTTAATATTCTCAAGGTTTTAGCTTTTGACGGATCACATTAAACCTAAGGAAATTTATGTATTTGGAATCAGCGTATAAAGCCAATCATTTTCGTATATCTATAATTACTAAAATTCTGTTTTTTAGAGTTATGGTTACTTTCGGACCAGTTGCACTTTACTTTCACCTTGTTTCCCAAAAACTGTTTAAAATTAGGGTTTTTTTTAGGTGTTTTCGTTTTTGCTTTATTGTTCGACTTGATAGGAATTCTGCAACAGGAGGGTCGTTGAAATTTCTTAATGACTAAAGATTTTTTTAACAAGAAATGACTGAAAAGTGTTTTGGGGGGGGAGATGGGGTGAGTGGTAGAATGATCTATTAGGATAGTTATAATGGAGGAAGAGTTACTAGAGAAAAACCCGTGTTAATGAGTTGAAATAAAAAATAATAACAAGAAATGGCTGAAAAGTGTTTTGGGGAAAATGGGTTGATTGGCAGAAGGATTTATTAGCGAAGTTATAGCGGAGGGCAAGTTGCTAGTGAAAAATCTAAGCTAATTGGATTTAAATTATTTCAAGAGATACACGTTAGCACTCTAAAGAGAAATTTTAGTCTTTCAGAGAACTTTCAGGAATGGGTCTACAGGCTAATCAGTTCATGATAAAAAGGTGACCCCCCCCACCTCCGTGTCACGGGGGCTGAAAGCCTGATACGGTTGAGACCCTCACCATCAAGGTCAGGTTAGGTTAGATTAGGTTAGCTCACCTAACATTTCTAGGTTAACTTACATCAGGTTAAGTGGCGCGCCACTTAACCTGATTTAAGTAAACCTAGAAATGTTAGGTGACCTAACCTAATCTAACCTAACCTGACCTTGGTGGTGAGGGTCTCATCCGTATCAGGCTTTCGGTCCCCGTGGCTGGGGAGTCACCTTTTTATCATGAACTGATTAGCCTGTAGACCCATTCCTGAAAGTTCTCTGAAAGACTCAAATTTCTCTTTAGAGTGCTAACGTGTATCTCTTGAAATAATTTAAATCCAATTAGCTTGGATTTTTCACTAGCAACTTACCCTCCGCTATAACTTCGCTATTAAATCCTTCTGCCAATCAACCCATCTCCCCCAAAACACTTTTCAGCCCTTTCTTGTTAATATTTTTTATTTCAACTCATCCACACGGGTTTTTCGCTAGCAACTCGGCCTCCACTATAACTATCCTAATATTTCCTTCTGCCAATCAACCCATCTCCCCCCCAAAACACTTTTCAGTCATTTCTTGCTAAAAAAATCTTGAGTCATTAAGAAATTTCAACGAGCATCCTGTTGCAGAATTCCTATCATGTCGAACAATAAAGCAAAAACGAAAACACCTAAAAAAAACCCTAATTTTAAACAGTTTTTGGGAAACAAGGTGAAAGTAAAGTGCAACTGGTCCGAAAGTAACCATAACTCTAAAAAACAGAATTTTAGTAATTATAGATACATGAAAATGATTGGCTTTATAGGCTGATTCCAAATACATAAATTTCCTTAGCTTTAATGTGATCCGTCAAAAGCTAAAACCTTGAGAATATTAAGCCTCGACATGTGATTGGTTGCAATTCCCTTTTTTCTTATTTTTATGCGTTTCTGTTCTTTTCTGGTTTTAATCTGCATTGGACATGCCACGTTTGTCGCAATTAGACCATATGATGTATGAAGTATTGTTTTGAATCTGTTGCCCGTGAGTGATGTGGTAATTTCCTGCGAGTGTTAAGTGATGGACAGAAAAGATAATTATTGTTCTAAGAGCGTGACCTAGTACGATTTTCGCAAATAGATAACCGTTAGGTCAGTATATTTCAGGGTTTTGAAGTCTTAGAAATCAGTATAGGCTGAAATAAAGAACAATATATGCAAATAATGGATAGTTCTTCAAATGTAAGCTCTCCAACGTTTGATGTAAGTTCAAATAATATGACCGTTCGGTGTGTTTTCCAATCAAAAATATGTAAAATACAATGAATTATGTTTCATTGATTATACAGGCTTGGCTAAAAAAGAATTGTCAATGAAAAACTCACGAATTTAGCCCTTAATATGGCTTTTTGGTGTGTTTTCCAAAGGAAAATATTCAAAATACAATGGAAATATGTCAACCCTCCCCCCCCCAGAAATTTTGAGTTTGGGGGGAAGGGAGATTTTAAATTGCTATTATATTTGCTTTTTTGTGTGCACTTTTTGTCTCTAAAATGTGAATTCAGCCCTTCTGGGTCTGTGGTAGCTAATACGGCCACACAGAATTTGCTTTTTATTCCAATTGCAAATATTTAAAATCAATTAGTTTAATAGTTTTACATCAATGGTTAGCTGTATGAGAAAGTTTTTTAATGAAAACACTATCGGTCCTACAAATTACATAGCATAATCAAGTTTACTATGCATGAAAAGTCTAAAGACTAGAAAGAATGTTTGCTGTTCGAATCGAACCAGTACTCAGATCGAATTAAACTGATAATAGAGGGTATATTCAAACGGATATTTATGGTATGATTTGAAAATGGTAAAACATCAAATTAAAAAATAAGTTTTCGGTTGGAACTAAGAAGCAACACTAAAACTTAAGACAAAGAAAAATTATTCTGTATATGAAAAGGGAAATTACGTACCGGCTTTTACCAAGTAAATTAAATCTTTTATATAATTATACCAAGGACAATAAATCCCTCCCCATATGTAAAAAAAAAAAAAAAAAAAAAGTTTACGATGTATTGATGAATTTTATACATGAAAGTTATGGTTATATTTAAAAATATTAAGTAATTATGTTTATTAAATTTATAAGAAACGTAAAAATTTAAACATTAGCAATATGTCGATTATTAAAGGTGATTGTAACTTCAAAGAAGGCTATATTTTCTAAGGTAGCTTGGGATCAATTATTTTAACCTTGTTTGTCTCTCATTTGTTTAATTTGGTGTTCAATCTCAAATCTATGGCAAAGAAGGGGTAATTAATTTTGGAGGGAGGGGGGAGGACTCATCGACTCAGCAAAAAATAATGTTTATATGAAAGGAGCTTGAAATTATAGGAAAATACAGAAAATCTCTTCAAGGCTGAGTTTATTATGTTTGAAGGATGTATGCAAGAAATTGTGAAAATTAGAAATGATCATCAAGTTATCATGGTTGCAGCAGTAGCTGCAATGTAGTAAATAGCAAACAGTAGTCCATCTGCGTTTGAGTTCTTGGTTTTCACTAGTTATTAGCGAAGGGTTTTAACATAATATTATAGTTTCTTAGACTAAATATCTTCGCAGTTGACCTTTACTCCCCCCCCCCCCTTAACTGTGGGAAAATCTGAATTTTTGTGTCTAGTTATTCTATGACCATAAAAATATCTATTCTGAATCTCATATATGCTTTTACCAAGGACATTAAATATTGTATTGACTTCTACCAAGGACATTAAATCTCTCTCCATATGTAAAAAAAACAAGTTTGCGACTAATTGATGAATTTTAGACATGAAAGTTATGGTTATATTGAAAAATATTAAGTAATCCTGTTTATTACATTTATAAGAAACGTAAAAGTTTAAACATTAACAATCTGTCGATTCTTAAAGACGATTGCAACTTCAAAGAAGGCTATATTTTCTAAGGTAACTCGTGATCAATTATTTTAACCTTGTTTGTCTCTCATTTGTTTAATTTGGTGTTCAATCTCAAATCTATGGCAAAGAAGGGGTAATTAATTTGGAGGGTGGGGGGAGGACTCATCGACTCAGCAAGAAATAAAGTTTATATGAAAGGAGCTTGAAATTATAGGAAAATACAGAAAATCTCTTCAAGGCAGAGTTTATTATGTTTGAAGGATGTGTGCAAGAAATTGTTAAAATTAGTAATGATCATCAAGTTATCATGGTTGCAGCAGTAGCTGCAATGTAGTAAATAGCAAACAGTAGTCCATCTGCGTTTGAGTTCTTGGTTTTCACTAGTTATTAGCGAAGGGTTGTAACGTCATATTCTAGTTTCTTAGACTAAATATCTTCGCAGTTGACCTTTACTCCCCCCCCCTTAACTTTGGGAAAATCTGAATGTTTGTGTCTAGTTATTCTATGACTATAAAAATATCTATTCTGAATCTCATATATGCTTTTACCAAGGACATTAAATCTTTTATAGACTTCTACCAAGGACATTAAATCGGGGCTGGGGTAGTGGGGGGCGGGGTCCTACCTAACCTAACCTGAAAGTGTGATTTCAGAGAAATTCTTTAAGCGTTTAGGGTTAACTTACCTTTTTAGAGATGAGCATTTAGGGTTCTCCTACATGCTGAACCTGAAAGTGTGATTTCAGAGAAATTCTTTAAGCGTTTAGGGTTAACTTACCTTTTTTTTGGGATGAGCATTTAGGGTTCTCTTACATGCTGAACCTGAAAGTGTAATTTCAGAGAAATTCTTTGAGCGTTTAGGGTTAACTTACCTCTTTGGGATGAGCATTTAGGGTTCTCTTACATGCTGAACCTGAAAGTTTGTTCCCTGACATGTTGAATCTGAAAGTATAATTTTCATGTCGATGGACTATTCTAAAGAATAAAAACAGTTGAGGTTTAAGATATTTATTGCTTAAACATAACTCTGCATAAACATCGTAATTTTTGTCTAATTGTGTGTGTAAGTTTTTGTGTGCATGTAAGTTTTTGTGTGCATGTAAGTTTTCGTGTGCATGAGTAAGTTTTTGTGTGTGTGTGTGTGTGTGTGTGTGTAAGTTTTTGTGTTTGTGTTAGTTTTTGCGTGTGTGTGTGTAAGTTTTCGTGTGTGTGTGTAAGTTTTCATGCGTGTGTGTCAGTTTTCGTGTGTGTAAGTTTTCGTGCGTGTTTGTTAGTTTTTGTTGGTGTGTGTGTGTAAGTTTTTGTGTGTGTGTGTAAGTTTTTGTGTGTGTGTTAGTTTTTGTGTGTATGTAAGTTTTTGTCTGCATGTAAGTTTTTGCGTGTGGGTGTAAGTTTTTGTGTGTGTGTAAGTTTGTGTGTGTGTGCTTGTGTAAGTTTTTGTGTGTATAAGTTTTGGAGTTTGTGTGTAAGTTTTCGTGTGTGTATGTGTCAGTTTTGTGATGAAATTCTTTAAGCGTTTAGGGGTAACTTACCTTTTTTGGGATGAGCATTTAGGGTTCTCTTACATGCTGAACCTGACAGTGTAATTTCAGAGAAATTCTTTGAGCGTTTAGGGTTAACTTACCTTTTTTGGGATGAGCATTTAGGGTTCTCTTACATGCTGAACCTGAAAGTGTAATTTCAGAGAAATTCTTTGAGCGTTTAGGGTTAATTTACCTTTTTTGGGATGAGCATTTAGGGTTCTCTTACATGCTGAACCTGAAAGTTTGGTCCCTGACATGTTGAATCTGAAAGTATAATTTTCGTGGCGATGGACTATTCTAAAGAATAAAACGGTTGGGACTTAAGATATTTATTGCTTAAACATAACTGTGCATAAATATCGTATTTTTTTTGTCTAAATGTGTGTGTGTGTGTGTAAGTTTTTGTGTGCATGTAAGTTTTTGTGTGCATGTAAGTTTTCGTGTGCATGTGTAAGTTTTTGTGTGTGTGTAAGTTTTGGCATGTGTGTGTGTAAGTTTTCGTGTGTGTGTGTAAGTTTTCGTGTGTGTGTGTTAGTTTTTGTGTGTGTGTGTGTGTGTAAGTTTTTGTGCGTGTGTGCAAGTTTTTGTGTGTGTGTGTGTGTAAGTTTTTGTGTGTGTGTGTAAGTTTTTGTGTGTGTGTGTGTGAGTGTGTAAGTTTTTGTGTGTGTGTAAGTTTTGGCGTGTGTGTGTAAGTTTTCGTGTGTGTGTGTGAGTTTTCGTGTGTGTGTGTAAGTTTGTGTGTGTGTGTGTGTGTGTGTCAGTTTTTGCGCGTGTGTGTTAGTTTTTGTGTGTGTGTGTGTGTGTGTAAGTCTTTTTGTGTTTTTAAGTTTTTGTGTTCATTTAAGTTTTTATGTGAATGTAAGTTTTTTGGTGTTGGTGTTAGTTTTTTGTGTTTGTTTAAGTTTTTGTGTGTGTGTGTGTGTGTGTGTGTAAGTTTTTGTGTGTGTGTAAGTTTTGGAGTGTGTGTGTAAGTTTTGGCGTGTGTGTGTGTAA
The DNA here is from genome assembly GCF_049724085.1 of Artemia sp. Qi Xiang Cuo. Taxonomy (NCBI): domain Eukaryota; kingdom Metazoa; phylum Arthropoda; class Branchiopoda; order Anostraca; family Artemiidae; genus Artemia; species Artemia sp. Qi Xiang Cuo. The sequence goes on from NC_142794.1 coordinate 30,972,091, forward strand.
GTTTTCATGTGTGTGTGTAAGTTTTTGTGTGTGTGTGTGTAAGTTTTTGTGCGTGTGTGTAAGTTTTTGTGTGTGTGTAAATTTTTGTGTGCATGTAAGTTTTTGTGTGCATGTAAGTTTTTGTTTGCATGTTAGTTTTTGCATGTGTGTGTAAGTTTTTGTGTGTGTTTGTGTGTAAATTTTTGTGTGCGTTAGCGTGTGTGTTTGTGTAAGTTTTGTGTTTGTATGAGTAAGTTTGTGTGTGTGTGTAAGCTTTGTTTTTTGTTAGTTTGTGTGTGTGTGTGTGTGTAAGTTTTTGTGTGTGTAAGTTTTGGCGTTTGGATTTATGTGTTCGTGTGTGTGTGTGTAAGTTTGTGTGTGTGTGTGTAAGTTTTTGTGCGTGTGTGTGTGTGCGAGTTTTTTTGTGTTCATGTCATTTTAAGATCCGTAAAAAAGTTAAAAAAAAAAAATACCATGTTAAAAAAATTCAAGAAAGTATTTACGAAATGGGGGGGGGGACTCTTTGAGGTTGGAAAATGGGTTTAGGAATGACATTATGAAAGGAACTTGTTCAGAAAAGATATAATAAAGCCATAAAAAAGTATTAAAAAAATGGAGAGGGGACTCTTTGGGGGGGGGAAGTCTTTTGGGGATCCGGGGGCCCTTGAGCACCGATTGGTCTTTTGGGGGCCCGTGGGGACCTTTGGGGACCGAGGGATGGCCTTTGGGAGCCTGGGGAGGGTGTTTAGGGGTCTGGATGGCACTTGAGGGCCGATTGGTCTTTTGGGAGCCCAGGGGACCTTTGGGGACCGGGGGGGGCCTTTGGGGCCCAGGGAGGGCGTGTGGGGGTCTGCGGGGGCCCTTGAGCACCGATTGGTCTTTTGGGAGCCGGGGGACCTTTGGGGACCGAGGGAGGGCCTTTGAAAGCCTGGGGAGGGTGTTTAGGGGTCTGGGTGGCACTTGAGGGCCGATTGGTCCTTTGGGAGCCCGGTGGACCTTTGGGGTTGGGGTAGAGGGATCGGAACCCTTTGGGGTTGGGGTAGGGGGATCGGAGCCCTTTGGGGTTGTGGTAGAGGATCTCACAACACTGTTCAAATGGAACTTGTGTATTATAATGACCACAGAGTTTCACCATTAAATTCTCTCCTAAAATCTCTTCAAAAATCATATTTTAAAATGTCTCTAACTGTTTCGCCGAAATAATTCCATAAAATGACTAAAACGGTTTCGCCCAAATAATCCCTAAACGTAATTTCATCGTGTTCCTTTTGTTTGGCATCCCTGTGCTTTCACATTTGAAATTACAAAGAAACCTTTTCGCGCGCTAAGATCTAAACTTTGCCTCGGAAACGATTCTCTTGTTAGAACTCCAAATTAATTCCCCTTTCGTGAATCAATTCTCTTTAGAACAACAAATTAATTCCCCTTTCGTGTCAATCAATCAATCATGACTTCATCTGTCACGTGTGATCTAAACTTTGTCGCGGAGACAATTCTCTTTGGAAATGCATCAAAGACATTAATTAACTTGACGTCATCTGTCAGACATTCCCTGGAAACAATTTGATTAATGACCGACAGCACAGGTGTTCCCCGGAAACTCATAACATTTGGCTCGAGCGTGCCCAAAACAACAACAACAACAAGATTGACCTTGGCATTCGCTGAGAGCGTGCCCAAAATAACAACAATAACATTGACCCCATTAACCACGTGTTCTCCCTAATGACTCTATCGCGTGCCCAAAACAACAACAACAACATTGACCCCATTAACCACGTGTTCCCCCTTATGACTCTATCGCGTGCCCAATACAATAACAACAACATTGGCCCCATTAACCACGTTTTCTCACTAATTACTATATCGCGTGCCCAAAACAACAACAATAACATTGACCCCATTAACCACGTGTTCTCCCTAATGACTCTATAGTCCATGAAAGTGACAAAGTTCCTGTTTTTCCATTCTCACTGACAAAGACCATAAAACAATCAAATAAATTGACCAACACCCATAACCAACCATGAAAACAGACATAAATGTGACAAAGTTCCTGTTTTTTCATTCTCACTGACAAAATCCATAAAACCATCCGTAAATGTGACAAAATTCCTGTTTTTCAAATTCTCACTGACAAAGTCCATAAAAACATGCATAAATTATGTACTGACACGAGTTATAGGGTCACTTCTACTATTATTACCCCCCTTCCCCCAGCACCAATAGTAAGGAAGTAGAATAAAAATATTACCAGGCATCAAGGGAGATTAGATATCCATGCCCACCGACCCTCATTTAAAATAGCTGACGTGTATTTATGTGTTACAAAACATAATATTATGAAAAATCAAGTGCATCAACTTAATAATATAAAGCATCATAGGCAGCGCAAATACGCAACTTAAGTAAAGAGCGATGTGGGCACAATGATCCTTTGTTTTGGAACAAGGCCTCTCGTTGTCGTAGTCGTCGTTGTAAATTACTTGTCGTAAAAACTTCAAATGGGGCTTATTCGATTGGAAATTGCAAGTTCTAGTGCCTTTTTTAATTGTAGGATGTGATTGGAGGGCAAGGGCCCCCCCATGCCAATCATTTCCCCAAAAATATTCAATCAAAATTGATAGCCATTTTGTTCAGCATAGTTGACAGGCCTGGAAATTATGTCTTTGAGGATGAAAACCACCCACCCCCACAGCCCTCAGGGCAAGGGTTGAAAGTTATGCCCCGATGGCTTATATGGTTTTTATTGAAAGGGTGGTCGTAAAAACTTCGAAGGGGGTTCATTGAATTGGAAATCAGAAGTTCTTGCGCCCTTTTAAGAGTCAAAGTGATCAGAGGGCAGCTATTCCCCCCCACCCAATGTCGTATTTCTGCAAATGCATCTAATAGAAATTTCGAGATAGCCATTTGTTCTAAAATAGTCCAAAAATCACATAACAAGGCCTTTGGGGTTGACACAATCCTCCAGAAACTGGGGGTAAGGGTTGTAAGCGATGCCCAGGGGGCATATACAGTTTTTATGGAAGGGATGGTTGCGTGAACTTTAGAGGAGGCTCATTTGATTGGAAATGTATAGTTCTAGTTCCCTTTAAAAAGTCAAACATGATAGAAGAAAACAAGCCCCCCCTCCTCCCTGAAATCCTCTTTTTCCCAAACACATTCGGTCGAAATTGCGAGGTGGCTATTTTGTTACCTATAGTCCAAAGAGCATATAACAATGTCTTTAGGGTTGTATAAAGTATTTATGGAAAAGGTGGTCGTATGAACTTTTGATCAGATAGGGTTCACTTGATTGGAAGTTGGAAATTTTAGTGTCCTTTTGAAGAGTCAAAATTGAATAGAGGGCAATCAGCCTCCTTCCCAAAAGCCTATCATTCCCTAAAACATATCCGATCAAAATTTTAAAACAGCTATTTTATTCAGCATTGTTTAAAGGTCCAGTAATAATGTCTTTAGGGATGTCAACCTCCCCACAATCCTCTGGGCAAGGGCTGTAAGTTAGGTAATTCGTTCATTGTTTACAGATAATATATGCTATTGAGATAGGTATGCCTGTTTGTACTTTACTATCCAAGAAGACGAAGTGCATTCAGGTGATTCTTTCAGAGAATGTGGAGGGGAGTGTTGGACTAAATAATAGAAAAACACTAGGTATATACGGATTGTATAAAGGGCGTAACTCAGGAATAACTAAGTATATCAATTTGGAACTTTCGGGAAATGATAAGGAAGATGATCAAAAAGATCAACTACTCCATTTACAATATTGAGGGAAAATTGAATTAAATCAAAAGACTTTATGTGCATGCACATTGTCAAAAGAATGTATCTCAAGATTTAATTTGGGTAGTAAGTTGGAACTTTCAGATAATGGTTCAAGGGGAACATCTTCTTACCAAACGCCAATATATGCACACTACTGCTAATGCTACTATCACTGCTATATTTACTTCCACTGCTACTGCTACTGCTACTACTTCAACTACTACTTCCATTGCAACTACTTTTAAGGCTAAGAGCATTGAGATGAAAGTTTCAAGAAGTATATGAACATACAAGGTATAAAAAGAACATATCAGCAATATCATAGCAATGGCTAATTAGATAAAGTTGAAAAACTTCCAGGACTTGATGAGACCGATGTTCTGCTGACCAAAAAGTAAGATGTTAATGGTACTGCTGCTACCAGTATAACCGCTATTACCATTAATATCATTACTAGCACTATCCATACTACTACTGAGACTACTATTACAACTATGCCTAAGGGCTTGAAGGGGAAATTTTCAAGGAATTTTGAGGAAGGAAAGTGAACTGAATCACAACACCCAGTCTGTATGTAGGTTGTCAAAAGGGCGTAGCAGCAGTATCTTAGGAACAGTTTGATGCGTGAAGTTGAATATAACAGGGATTTTCGTGAGGGATGTTGAGCTAACCGAAAAAAAAATATTTGCATCTTAATGCTACTGCTTCTACTCATACTACTACTACTGCTACTATATACTTTCTAAGACCACACTGGCTATACATGTCGTAGGAAAGGTTAAAATGTTAGATTCTTGTTTTTTTTTTTTTTTTTTTTTTTTTTTTTTTTTTTTTTTTTAGCACTGAGGACGACTTGGAGGAGGTCCTTGTCGAAATATTTGCTGGTTTATCGTCTTCATACTTTACAACTGGCTGACAAAATTCTCGTTTTCTCACCCTTTTTGGTTATATTTATCATTTATTATTTCTTTTCCTCTCTTAGCTTCATACGTACTGTTACTATTATTACTACTTCTACTACTACTATTTCCACTAAAACTAAAGCTACTACTATTAATTCTACTGCTTCTAAATTCTACGTTGATATTAAGACGAAAATGATACTAAGGGTATTAAGACGAAAAATTTGGGATATATTGAAACTATATGGAACAAAATTCAAACGCACTATACCCACACAGTTTGTCAAGAGGACTTATCAGAAATACATCAGGAACGGTTGATACCATTAAGTGAGTGAGTGAGTTCTTTATTTAGCAACAAAAATCATAAACAAAAAACCACATCAACATAATCTCCCCCATAAGGCTCCATGGCCGGTAAAAAAAAACAGGGGAAAAAAATACCAACACAAAAAAAAAGAAAAGAAAAAAAGTCCAGTCGCCCACCTTAATAATTCCCAGAATGACAAGCTAGGCAGATGATAACATATGAATTCACCAACTCAAACAAATATCCAAATCAATCCAGAGACATCAACTCCAAGGGAAACCGGAAAAAAAAACCTAATTACTAGCTAGAAAATCTCTAACATAATTTTTGAACATACCAAACGAGTGGAAGCTTCGTGCATACACAGGGAGCGTGTTCCAAATCCTGTTGCAAGTCGTCGGAGGGTTGAAGTCAGACCTCACTAATGGAGTATGAAGAATCTGTAAATTGCTGGAGGTGCGGAGATAATATGTCAGGAATATGTCCAGAATATGCAGGAATATGTCCATACAACTGTAAAAAGATGAAAGAGAACAAGAAAGAAAATACAGAGATTTCAAATCAAGCAAGGGTTTAAGTGAAGATTGGTTAGTTTCCTTAATAAGATCCCTTGCTATATCATAAAGTTTTGAAAGTGGCATCAGCGACGAGGAAAAAGTTGACATCCAAATAACAGAAGAATATGAAACATAAGACTGAACTAGGCTGTAGAACAAGATTCTAAGAATCGACCCTGGAAATATGTATTTGAGCTTTCTAAGGATTCCAAGACTCCTAGAGACTTTCATTTTAATTATGTCAATATGATGCTTGAAGGAAAGATTTTCTTCAAGCAAAATGCCTAGGAATAAAACGTAACGATCCTTAGGTCTGCCTTGAGAACCTCTTGATACGTGCATTTCATTTAAGTCAGGGCAAGCCTTTGAAACTCTGGAGCAAATGAGAAAAAATGACTTCCCGACATTTAAGGCAAGATAATTTGCATCAAACCATTGGATAACTCTTTCAAAAAGGGTATTTATCTTTGAACGAAGATCAGACTCAGTTCTACCAGCTGTGCCAAGATTACTGTCATCAGCATAAGCAATAGGTGCATCCGGTAAGGACGACCTCCTGCTAAAATTAGTGGCGGATGCTGGTTGACAAAGATGACAGCAAATGGTAGGTTTTAAATTTTGAACCGCATTAATAAGGTCATTGACGTAGATTATAAAGAGTATCGGCCCAATAATAGATCGTTGTGGAACGCCTAAAATCTATTCCCGAAGGGTTAGAAAAGTGGGGATCAACCGAGATTACTCGACCAGATAAATATGATAGAAACCAAGAATAAGCATTCCCTCTTATACCAATATGGGACAGTTTCCAAAGAAGAATTTCGTGTGTTAATGAGTCAAATGCTTTTCGTGCATCGAGAAAAAGAGCAGCAGGTATCAGACCAGAGTTAAGAACTGAATGTAAATAATTCAAAAGAGTTGCGCATGCATGCTAAGTTGAGTGCTTCGACCTAAAACTAAACTGAAAATCATGAAAAAAGTGTTTAGAATTAAGAAAATTAAGAAGTAGAGAAAACATAGCTTTTTCTTATCTTTTACTAAACACTGATAAAAGGGATATGGGACGATAATTTGCAGGATCATTCCTTGACCCACCGTTAAAAAGAATAATAACGCGAGCACGCTTTAAAGCACTTTTGAAAAATCCATTTTCAAAGGAAAGATTGATAAGTCTCGTGAGGGCAGAAATGATGACAGGAAGAATAAACTTTACAACCTTATTCGGAATACGGTCTGGGCCAGAATATGAAGAACCCCTTAAACCATTGACAATTCCGGCTATTTCAGCTTCAGAGGCAGTAACTTTCTGCCTCTAAGTTTAAGTTTAAACTTTCAGCGTGTGTTGAAGGGGATGGTGAAGAAGCCAAAGCTGTTATAAGTAGATATGCCTCATGAGCTCCGGTACCCACACCATATATGGGCATAGAGTCTATAGGGAGATGGTTTTTGTCAGTGAGAATGGAAAAACAGTATTTTTCTGACTTAAAAAAACAGGAATTTTGTCACATTGATGGATGTTTTTATGGTTTTTGTCAGTGAGAATGAAAAAACAGGAATTTTCTCACATTTATGTCTGTTTATGGTTTTTGTCAGTGAGAATGGAAAAAAAGTATTTTTGTCACTTTCACGGATTATTGAGTGTAATATCACCGGTGCTCTCAGTCATTGATCAAATTGTTTCTGGGGAAGTTAATTAATGTCTGACTGATGACATCAAGTTAATTAATGTCTTTGAAGTTCAGCCACGAATAGTTTCTAAGGCAAAGTTTAGATCACACATGACAGATAATGTCAAGATTGATTGATTGACAAGAAAGGGAAATTAATTTGTTGTTTTTAAGGGGAATTATTGATTCACGAAAGGGGAATTAATTTGTTGTTTCAAAAAGAGAATTGTTTCCGAGCGAATGTTTTGATCTTAGCAATGAAGAGATTGATTCACGAAAGGGTTTCTATGTAATTTCAAATGTGAAAGCATAGGGATGCCAAAAACAAAAGGAACTCGCTGAAATTACGTTTAGGGATCATTTGGGCGAAACCGTTTTAGCCATTTTATGGAATTATTTCAGCGAAACAGCTAGAGGAATTTTAAAAGATGATTTTAGAAAAGGTTTTAGAAGAGAATTTGAGGGTAAAACTCTGTGGTCGTTATAATACACAAGTTGTATTTTAACAGTGTCGTGAGGTCCCCTACCCCGACCCCAAAGGGTTCCGATCCCCCTACTCCAACCCCAAAGGGTTCCAATCCCCCTACCCCAACCCCGAAGGAAGCCCCCGGTCCTCAAAGGTCCCCCCAAGCTCCCAAAGGACCCCCGAACCCCCAAAGGCCCTCCCCTGGTCCCCAAAGGTTCACCGAGCTTCCAAACGCAGATCGGCGCTCAAGGGCCCCCCAGACCCCCCAAAGCCCTCCCCGGGCCCCCACACGCCCGCCCCCGGTCCTCCAATGTCCTCACCGCGCCCCCAGGGCCCCCGGACCCCCCAAGACACCTGAGCCCCTAGTATGATACTTTTTTAAGGCTTAATTATGTCTTTTCAGAACAAATTAATCATTTTAGGGAATTATTTAGGCAAAAGAGTTAGAGAAATTTTAAAATATGATTTCGAAGAAATTTTAGAAGAGGATTTGAGGGTCAAACTCTGTGGTCGTTATAATACATAAGTTCCATTTGAACAGTGTCGTGAGGTCCTCTACCCCAACCCCAAAGGGTTCCGATCCCCCTACCCCAACCCCTAAGGAATCCCCCGGTCCTCAAAGGTCCCCCAACCTCCCAAAGGCCCACCCGGCCCTCAAGGGCCCCCCACACCCTCAAAGGCTCTCCCCGGGCCGCGTCTTTCGTTGATATGTGTTGTCTGAAACCTATGATTTGGGATGGGTGGATTGCTATTTTTGTCTTTTCTGAGGTGGATTTCTTAGCCGTTCATAGGCGAGTGTTGTCTGAAACTTATAATTTGGGATGGGTGGTTTGCTATTTTTGACTCTTCTGAGCTAAAGTTTCTTAGTATTTCATAGGGGTGTGTTGTCTGATACTTGTGATTTGAGGTGTGTAATTTGCTATTTCCGACTTTTCATAACCAGATTTCTTAGTCATAGGTAGGTGTGTGATGTCTGAAACCTATGATTTAGGATGTGTGGGTTGCTATTTTTTACTTTTCTGAGCTATGTTTCTTAGCATTTCTTAGGTGTGTGCGGTCAGAAAATGATAATTTGGGATTTGTAGTTTGCTTTTTGGACTTTTCAGAGCTAGGATTCTTAGTCCCTCATAGGTGTTTGTTGTCTGAAACCTATAGTTTGGGATGAATAGTTAGCTATTTCAGGTTTTTATGAGTTAGGCTTCTTAGTATTTCGTAGGCGAATATTGCCTGAAACTTACGATTTGGGATATGTAAATTACTATTTCGGGCTTTTCTGACCTAGATATCTTAGTCTTTCGTTGATGTGTGTTGTCTGAAACCTATGATTTGGGATGGGTGGATTGCTATTTTTGACTTTTCTGAGCTGGATATCTTAGCCATTCATAGGCGAGTGTTGTCTGAAACTCATGATTTGGGATGAGCTAGATTTCTTAGTCTTTCGTTGGTGTGTGTTGTCTGAACCTATGATTTTGGATGTGTGGGTTGCTATTTTTTGACTTTTCTGAGCTGGATTTCTTAGCCTTTCATAGGTGTGTGCTGTCAGAAAATTATGATTTGGGATTTGTAGTTTGCTATTTGGACTTTTAAGACCTAGGATTCTTAGTCCCTCATAGGTGTTTGTTGTCTGAAACCTAGAGTTTGGGATGAGTAGTTGGCTATTTCAGGCTTTTCTGAGCTAAGGTTTCTTAGTATTTTGTAGGTGTTTGCTGTCTGAAACTTATGATTTGAGGTGTGTAAATTGTAATTTCCGACATGATCAATTCTATTTCTCCAAAATAATATAAAAAGTTTCCACTTCAGTTCAGATTTTTCTCAAAGAGATGAAAAAATTTAAAATACTGTTCCAAATTTTTCAAATAAGATAGAAAAGTTCAAGTTCTCTTCTGAATTTTACAAAAGAAAAAAAGTCAATTCTATTTTCTCCAGAGAAAATAAAAAGCTTCCACTTCAGTTTTAAGCTCACCAAGACATAAAAAGTTTAAAGTTTAGTTCAAAATTTTCCGTAGAATATAGGAAAAGTTATAGTATGATTTGTGATTATTTTCCATGAAGATAAAAAGTTTCACTTTAATTCTAAATTTTGTTAAATTCACTTCCGACTTTTTTCAAAGAGATGAAAAAATTTAAAATACTGTTCCAAATTATTCATAGAAGATAGAAAAGTTCAAGTTCTCTTTTGAATTTTACCAAAGAACACAATTCAATTCTAATTTCTCTAGAGAAAATAAGAATCTTCCACTTCAGTTTCAAGTTCACCAAGACAAAAAAAATTTAAAGTTCACTTCTAAATTTTTCCGTAGAAGATAGGAAAAGTTATACTATGATTGTGATTATTTTTCATGAAGATAAAAAATTTCACTTTAATTCTAAATTTTCTTAAATTCAATTCCGACCTTTCTCAAAGAGATGAAAAAATTTAAAGTTCTGTTCCAAATATTTTCTCGGAAGAAGAAAAGTTCAAATTCGATTCTGAATTTTCTCAATGAAAATGAAATAAGTTATTGATCAATACTATTTTCCCAAAAATAACATAAAAATTTCCACTTCAGTTCAGAATTTTTTTCTCAAGGAGAAGAAGAAATTTAAAGTTCTGTTCTAAATTTTTCATAGAAGATGAAAGTTATACTCTGATCGTGAATATTCAAGTTCTATTCTGAATTTTACCAAAGAACACAATTCAATTCTAATTTCCCCAATAAAAAATTTAAAGTTCAGTTCTAAATTTTTCCGTAGAAGATAGGAAAAGTTATATTATGATTGTGTTAGGTTAGGTTAGTTTAAGTTAGGTTAGGTTAGGTTAACTTATCATGAGCGCTCATGATAAGTTAACCTAACCTAACCTAACTTAACCTAACCTAACTTAATCCTAACCTAACCTAGCCTATTATTTTTGGCGGTTAGATGAATGAACTTAATTTAAGAAAAATGAGGGACTATGAGTCCTAGCTCTGAAAAGTCCAAAAAGCAAACTACAAATCCCAAATCATAATTTTCTGACAGCACACACCTATGAAAGGCTAAGAAATCTAGCTCAGAAAAGTCAAAAATGGAAACCCACACATCCCAAATAACACGTTTCAGACACTAAACACCTAGCACTGACTAAGAAATCTGGATATGAAAAGTCGGAAATAGCAAATTACACACCTCAAATCATAAGTTTCAGACAGCAAACACCTACAAAATACTAAGAAACCTTAGCTCAGAAAAGCCTGAAATAGCAAACTACTCATCCCAAACTATAGGTTTCAGACAACAAACACCTATGAGGGACTAAGAATCCTAGCTCTGAAAAGTCAAAATTAGAAAATTAACCATCCCAAATCATAGGTTTCAGACAACACACACCTATGAAAGGCTAAGAAATCCAGCTGAGAAAAGTCAAAAATAGCAATCCACCAATCCGAAATCATAGGTTTTAGACGACTCACACCTACGAAAGACTAAGAAATCTAGCTTAGAAAAGCCGAAATAGTAATTTACATATCCCAAATCATAAGTTTCAGACAGCACACACCTACGAAATACTAGGAAACCTTAGGTCAGAAAAGCCTGAAATAGCAAACTATTCATCCCAAACTAGAAGTTTCAGACAACAACCGCATACGAGAGACTAAGAATCCTAGCTCTGAAAAGTCAAAAATAGCAAATTACACACCTCAAATCATAAGTTTCAGACAACACACACCTATGAAAGGCTAAGAAATCCAGCTCAGAAAAGTCAAAAATAGCAAACCACACATCCCAAATCATGGGTTTTAGACAACACACATCAACGAAAGACTAAGATATCTAGCTCAGAAAAGCCCGAAATAGTAATTTACATATCCCAAATTGTAAGTTTCAGACAACATTCACCTACGAAATGTTAAGAAGCCTGGCTCATAAAAGCCTTAAATATCCTAGTATTCATCCCAAACTATAGGTTTCAGAGTACAATCACCTATGAAGGAATAAGAACTTTAGCTCTTAAAAGTCCCAAAAGAAAACTACCCAACCCAGATCATAATTTTCTGACCACACACACCTGTGAATGGCAAAGAAACATAGCTCAGAAAATTCAAAAATAGCAACCAACACATCCCAAATTATAGACTTCAGACACCACACACCTACCAATGACTAAGAAATCTGGTTATGAAAAGTCGGAAATAACAAATTACACACCTCAAATCATAATTATCAGACAACACACACCTATGAAATACTAAGAAACTTTAGCTCAGAAAAGTCAAAAATAGCAAACCACCCATCCCAAATCATAAGATTCAGACAACACTCGCCTATGAACGGCTAAGAAATCCAGCTGAGAAAAGTTAAAAATAGCAATCCACCCATCCCAAATCATAGGTTTCAGACAACACACACCAACGAAAGACTAAGAAATCTAGCTTAGAAAAGCCGAAATAGTAATTTACATATCCCAAATCATAAGTTTCAGACAGCACACACCTACGAAATACAAGGAAACCTTAGGTTAGAAAAGCCTGAAATAGCAAACTGTTCATCTCAAACTAGAAGTTTCAGACAAAAAATTCATATGACAGACTATGAATCCTAGATCTGAAAATTCCAAAATAGCAAATTACACACCTCAAAACATAAATTTCAGACAACCCAAGCCTATTAGAGGATATAAAATCTAGCTAAGATAAGTCAAAACTAGCAAACCAATCATCCTGAACTATATTCTTCAGTCAACAAACTCTTATTAGATGCTAAGCATCATAGATCTTGAAGGTACAAATATCAAATTACACACCTCAAATCATAAGCTTCATACAACACATACCTGCGAAAGGCTAAGAAATCTAGCTCAGAAAAGTCAAAAATAGCAAACCACTCATCCTAAACTATATGTTTTAGTCAACACACACCTATGAAAGGCTAAGAAATCCAGCTCTGAAAAGTCAAAAATATCAAGCTACACATCCCAAATCATAGGTTTCAGACAACACACACCAACGAAAGACTAAGAAATCTGGTTATGAAAAGTCGGAAATAGCAATCCACCCACCTCAAATCATAAGTTTCAGTCAACACACACCTAAGAAAGGCTAAGAAACCTAGCTCATAAAAGCCTGAAATAGAAAACTACTCATCCCAAACTGTAGGTTTCAGACAACAAATACCTATGATGGACTAAGAATCCTAGCCCTGAAAAGTCCTAATAGCAAACTACACATCCCAAATCATAATTTTCTGACAACACACACCTATGAAAGGCTAAGAAATCTAGCTCAGAAAAGCCGGAAATAGCAAATTAACCATCCCAAATCATAAGTTTCAGACAACACTCGCCTATGAATGGCTAAGAAATCCAGCTCAGAAAAGTCAAAAATAGCAATCCACCCATCCCAAATCATAGGTTTCAGACAACACACATCAACGAAAGACTAAGATATCTAGCTCAGAAAAGCCCGAAATAGTAATTTACATATCCCAAATTGTAAGTTTCAGACAACATTCACCTACGAAATACTAAGAAGCCTAGCTCATAAAAGCCTGAAATAGCCAACTATTCATCCCAAACTATAGGTTTCAGACATCAAACACCTATGAAGGACTAAGAATCCTAGCTCTTAAAAGTCCAAAAAGCAAACTACAAATCCCAAATCATAATTTTCTGACCGCACACACCTATGAATGGCTAAGAAACCTAGCTCAGAAAAGTCAAAAATAGCAACCCACACATCCCAAATCATAGGTTTCAGACACCACACACCTACCAATGACTAAGAAATCTGGTTATGAAAAGTCGGAAATAGCAAATTACACACCTCAAATCCTAAGTTTCAGACAACACACACCTATGAAATACTAAGAAACTTTAGCTCAGAAAAGTCAAAAATAGCAACCTACCCATCCCAAATCATAAGTTTCTGACAACACACACCAACGAAAGGCTAAGAAATCTAGCTCATAAAAGCCTGAAATAGCAAACTACTCATCCCAAACTATAGGTTTCAGACAACAAATACCTATGAGGGACTAAGAATCCTAGCTCTGAAAATTCCAAATAGCACACTACACATCCCAAATCATAATTTTCTGACAACACACACCTATGAAAGGCTAAGAAATCTAGCTCAGAAAAGCCGGAAATAGCAAATTAAGCATCCCAAATCATAAGTTTCAGACAACACTCACCTATGAATGGCTAAGAAATCCAGCTCAGAAAAGTCAAAAATAGCAAACCACCCAACCCATATCATAGGATTCAGACAACACACATCAACGAAAGACAAAAATATGTAGCTCAGAAAAGCCAAAAATAATAATTTACATCTCCCACACCATGAGTTTCGGACTGCATTCACCTACGAACTACTAAGATGCTTGTCTCATAAAAACCTAAAATATCTCACTATTCATCGCAAACTATAGGTTTCAGAGAACAATCACCTATGAGGGACTAAGAATTCTAGCTCTGAAAAGTCCCAAAAGCAAACTACATATCCCAAATTATAGTTTTCTGACCGCACACACCTATGAATGGCTAAGAAACATAGCTCAGAAAAGTAAAAAATAGCAACCCACACATCCTAAATCATAGGTTTCAGACACCACACACCTACCAATGACTAAGAAATCTGAATATGAAAAGTCGGAAATAGCAAATTACACACCTCAAATCATAAGTATCAGACAACACACACCTATGAAATACTAAGAAACTTTAGCTCAGAAGAGTCAAAAATAGCAAACCATCCATCCCAAAATATAAGTTTCAGACAACACTTGCCTATGAACGGCTAAGAAATCCACCTCAGAAAAGACAAAAATAGCAATCCACCCATCCCAAATCATAGGTTTCAGACAACACACATCAACAAAAGACGGGGCCCGGGGAGAGCCTTTGAGGGTCTGTGGGCCCTTGAGGGCGGGGTGGTCCTTTGGGAGTTTGGGGGACATTTGAGGACCGGGGGTTTCCTTAGGGGTTGGGGTATGGGGATCGTAACCCTTTGGGGTTGGGGTAGAGGACCTCACGACACTGTTCAAATGGAACTTGTGTATTATAACGACCACAGAGTTTGACCTTCAAATCCTCTTCTAAAATCTCTTCAAAATCATATTTTAAAATGTCTCTAACTCTTTCGCCGAAATAATTCCCTAAAATTATAATTTGTTCTGAAAAGATATAATAAAGCCTTAAAAAAGTATTATAATGGGGGCTCAGGAGTCTTTGGGGGTCGGGGGGCCCTTTGGGAGCCTGGGGGACCTTTGAGGACCGGGGGGCGGGCCTTTGGGGGCCCAGGGAGGGCCTTTGGGGGTCTGAGGGCCCTTTAGCGCCGTTTGGTCCTTTGGGCGCCCGGTGGACCTTTGGGGACGGGGGGAGGGCCTTTGGGGGTTCGGGGGCCCTTTGGGAGCTTGGGGGACCTTTGAGGACCGGGGGCTTCCTTTGGGGTTGGGGTACGGGGATCGGAACCCTTTGGGGTTGGGGTAGGGGGATCGGAACCATTTGGGGTCGAGGTAGGGGACCTTACGACACTGTTAAAATACAACTTGTGTATTATAATGACCATAGAGTTTTAGCCTCAAATTCTCTTCTAAAACCTTTTCTAAAATCATCTTTTAAAATGTCTCTAACTGTTTCGCCGAAATAATTCCATAAAATGGCTAAAACGGTTTCGCCCAAATAATCCCTAAACATAATTTCAGCGAGTTCCTTTTGTTTTTGGCATCCCTGTGCTTTCACATTTGAAATTACATAGAAACCCTTTCGTGAGTCAATCTCTTCATTGCTAAGATCAAAACATTCGCTCTGAAACAATTCTCTTTAGAAACAACAAATTAATTCCCCTTTCGTGAATCAATAATTCCCCTTAGAAACAACAAATTAATTCCCATTTCTTGTCAATCAATCAATCTTGACATCATCTGTCATGTGTGATTTTAACATTGCCTTGGAAACTATTCTGGTCGAACTCTAAAGACATTAATTAACTTGATTTCATCAGTCAGACATTAATTAACTTCCCCAGAAACAATTTGATTAATGACTGACAGCACCGGTGATATTACACTCAATAATCCATGAAAGTGACAAAAATACTGTTTTTCCATTCTCATTGACAAAAACCATAAAACAGACATAAATGTGAGAAAGTTCCTGTTTTTTCATTCTCACTGACAAAAACCATAAAAACATCCATAAAAGTGAGAAAATTCCTGTTTTTTTCAAGTGGGAAAAATACTGTTTTTCCATTCTCACTGACAAAAACCATCTCCCTAGGGACTCTATGCCCATATTTGGTGTGGGTACCGGAGCTCATGAGGCATCTCTACTATTATACGCAAACTGCCACTAACACTACTAAGTAAGCTAAGGGTATTAAGGTGAAGATTTTAAGGAATTAAATTTTGAAAAAAAACAAGTTTTTTTAACTGAAAGTAAGGAGCGACATTAGAACTTAAAACAAACAGAAATTATTCCGTATATGAAAGGCGCTGAACCCTCCTCATCGCCTCACTCTTAACGCTAAAGTGTTTTATTGTTTTAAAAAATAGTGTTGTGTGAAACAGTTAAACTTTAGCGTAAAGAACGAGGCGTTGAGAAGAGGACAGCTCCATTCATATTCGGAATAATTTATGTTCGTTTTACGTTTAAATGTTGCTCCTTACTTTCAGTTAAAAAACTTGTTTTTTTAATTTAATTTCTGAACGTTTTTAAATTAATGCAAGTTTTGATTTTGGCTCACCGTACAAGAATAATTAAAATGAAATTTGTGTATTTATTTTACTTTTTTTGCTAAATGGCTTTCTCGAATGTTGTTTAATTTTATTTACGAACGTTTTTATTAGTAATAAATATACGTAGCTTACGAATTAACTTACATAACGAACTATTATATTCATATATTTTTATTACGTATATTAGGGGGGTTGGCTCCCCTAGTCAATGTTTCGCTCTTTGCACTTCGAATTTTATCGCCAATTCTTTAGGAATGACCCCTTAATCACAAAGGCCGTTAATTAGAATAAATACCCTTTATGAAATTGCTGAAAAGAACTTTGGCGTAAAGAGCGAGGAATTAACATAGGGGTGAACCCAATCATATACGTAATAGTTTTTGTTCGTTTTAAATTTTGATGTTGAAAAGTTTTCAGTTGAAAAGTTTTTCAGTTGAAAACTTGTTTTTTTTATTTAATTTCTGATCGTTTTTTTTAAATAATGCTGGGAAATCCGGCACCCCTTTCATAGCAATGTCCCTTCAGTAGGGAGGCCATATCGACTCCGAACCCCACACCATATATAGGCACGTTTTTATGGTTTTTCTCACTGAGGATGTTTTTTCATGGTTTTTCTCACTATTGCTGGATGTAGACATCAGGTTATTGGATGTTTCTTGGATGGTTATGAGTGTTGGTCAAAATATTTGTTGTTTTCTTGGATGTCAACATAAGTTCACATCAACAATTGCTGGATTATCGACTCTAACGGGACAGGGCCAATGACACCTCTTTCGAAGGTCAATTTGTTTGTTGTTTTTTTGGATGTAAACTTAAGTTCAACAACAACCTGGATGTAGACATCTGGCTATTGCATGTTTCTTGGATGGTTATGAGTGTTGGTCAATTTATTTGTTGTTGTTTTGGATGTCAACATAAGTTCACACGAACAATTGCTGGATTATCGAGTCTAACGGGACAGGGTCAATGACACCTCTTTCGAAGGTCAATTTGTTTGTTGTTTTCTTGGATGCCAACATAAGTTCAACAACAACTTGGATGTAGGCATCTGGCTATTGGATGTTTCTTGGATGGCTATGAGTGCTGGTCATTTTATTTGTTGTTTTCTTGGATGTCAAAATAAGTTCACATCAACAATTCCTGCATTATCGAGTCTAACGGGACAAGATCAATGACACCTCTTTCTAGGTCAATTTGTTTTTTGTTTCCAAGTCTATTGACTCTGCTCTAACCGGACAAGATCACGTGTCTCTTTCTAAGCCAATCAGGGAGTTACGTAAGGTTTTTTTACATTACAATTCGCCCTTGAAATTTTATATATAACGGACATGCGTTGAGGTTAATTTATCATATAATCTCAAGCTACCATGGATAGAGCATCAAGTATTATTGACAAGGAAACTTTAGTTACAATGATTAATACTGTGAGGTCTGTTTAGTCAATTTTCTTAGGTTATTTCCAAATAAAATCATTTTACATAGTCCCCCTCCAGTATATTGAAATTCAGGGTATACCCCCCAATACAAACTACACTATGGGATGTATATAGTCGCTAGAAAGCGTAAAATACACTCTTTTTACCATGTAAACTCTCCCCCCCCCCGTTAATGATTTTAATTCTTTCATTGGAAATAAAAATCTATTTCGATAAATTCATGCTTTCTGTATTTTTAGCTAGAAGTGACAGGCAAGTTCCGTCAATGCATAGATATTCTGATCCCCTTAAGTTAACCTAAATTTTAACATTTTCGCAAAGATTTAAATAGGGGTGATTATCGAATACTGTCAACACACATCCGGTATGTAGGAAAACCATGGAATTTCGCACTACGATGGTTTCACAAAAAGACACTTTTTTCCAAACAATTTAGCAATACAGTAAATCTTATAAATTGCTAGGGGGTTAGCTGGTGACAGTTATGATAAATATTTTAATATGGAAAATGTAATGGCTTCCATTTTTGTACTCAGTGTTTATATGGGGGAGGGGGGAAGGGGTAATGCCTCGATTCTAACAGCTTCGTTGTAAAGTGGAAACAAACTGTTTCTTCGCGTGAAAAGTAAGAGGGTGAATTCATTGTGCAGACATGCACACCCTTTTGACAAGAAAACTAATGTAACCATTCCGACACGCAACACTGAAGGTTAGTGTTTGGTTAGCTTTTAATTATACCATATTTATGGTTGGCTATTTTGAGATCTAGATTTTAAATCATTGCATTGGATTTGATGCAGCTGTTGGCCCTAAAGAATAACGATATATTTTTTTATTTTTCTAAATAGTAAAAATAGCATTTCTATCCTTTTCAGGTTTATTTTCAATACGGAGTGTATTTAATTTTTTCTCTAAATGGTAAAAATAGGATTTCCATGCTTTTCGGGTTTATTTCTTGCAAGTTGTATATTTGTGTTTTCTCTAAATGGTAAAATTAGGAGCATCTCTAACTGTCGCAAGTTTTTACTTTTTACTTTACTGAAAAGGGAGGGGAGGGGCTTCTTTGAGGCAAATGCTTTCTAGAAAAAATTATACCTTACAATAAATTCTGTTTTTCTTCTTTAAAAGGGAATCGTTATTTTATATTAAAATGTTCTTCTTTTTAAGGATGATTCCAACAAATGCTCTCCTCCCCCTCCTCCTGAAAAGAGGGCTAGGGACCAAGATAAAACCCCTACGGAGGCGACAGTTGTCCAATATGGCCGCTGGTCGAGGCCCTCCAGCTCTACACTGCCTGCCCAAGCATTATCTGCACAGGCAACAATACAGTCTGGACAAAAACTAAAAAGAGAGTGGATTGGTGCTTTCAATGCCGCAATCCTACCTACGCAAGATCATGAAATAGCAGGCCCGTCACCCCCTTATCATACTTTGTCAAAGGTATCAGGAGCTACCCTGCCTACACAAGATCATGAGGTTGCCCTCCAACACGCGCGACCAAGACCATCTGGCACCCAAGTGCAGCCGGAATTTGGAAATGTAAGCATTTTTACCTCTAATTTTTACCTTGTTATAGAAAGATCTACCTATTTCTTCCAACTTTTTTAAACATTTCTTTTCGCCATTTTTTAACACTGTAAAAGTTTGTCAGAGATATTATAAAATATTTTTCGCTAAAGATTTTTTTTCCCAACTCAATTCGAAGGACAGCGATTATACCATTTATCATTTACACATGTGGACTCTAATTTGCGTAATAAAGGCTTCGATAAGAGATGCGAGACATTACGATCCCCATTTTATCGTAAGTTCCAGAAAATCTTGAAAATATAAGACTTGTATTAACGAATATAATTCTAAGGTCAAAGGAGGTTGGTTTATACACATTGAAAATAATAGGCTATCCATTTTAAATCAAGTAAAGATATTGGTTTTTTTTCCAAAGCAGATACGGAGTATTAATATGAAATTTTTTGGGGGATTTGTTTGAACAAAATAAAAACGTACTATGTCATATTTTACATTGTAAATATGTTATATTATGGTAGAAATTTCATAGTAGTTAGAGTAGTGAATTAAGCAAATCCTACTAAGCACATGTAAATAATAATCCAATTCTAAAAATAGGGTGATTTAGACACTTTGAAAATAAGCTATTTTATTTAATAGATTACATTGGTTCCATATTCCTTGTCACCGTCCTCAACAGTTGGAGAAGAAGAAGACGCGCCTGTGGAGTTTCACGACAATTCCCCAATCAATGAATGGCGTGGTATCGTTAATGAAAAACCTGAAAATATTGATGATTTTTAAGTAATTATTTTAATGTAGATAGTAGCACAGTTGAGCAGGGGGACTTGCCATTTCTAAGTCCAAATACTATGCAACTTTTAGAGGATTTTATAAGGGAATTAACGGGGAACCCTTCCCCCATTGATTACACGAACATAGTTCAAACAACTGAAATGGCATCCCATAGCCCTATTGTTGAACAAAGTAGGGTAGGGCGTGGTGATAATATACAGCAGGGTAACAATACACAATTTATGACATTTCCCGACTTTCAGCTGTCAAATTCAATATTAAATACAATAGTCGTCTACACTGCGACTTTTGGGGATCCTTTTAATTCACTTATGGGGGGGATTTTATATATCCTATAGATATCGTCCATGAATATGTAGATAAAATTCGTGCACTGTTAGAAAACCAGATTCAGTTGTGGGGGGGGGGGGTTGGGACGCTATTAAGGTTTCAGTTGTTTTAAAGGTATTTTATTTAGATGAGGTTAAAAGTGAAGTTTATAATCATTACGTATATACCGAGATGCTAGTTGTCCACCCGAATTTAGAAAATTACGAAGCAGTTTTTATGGAATGGATAGGTCACATCATTACGCATCTCGAAAATTATAATGAGAATGGTAGAGGTTCTGTGATTCTTTTTATTGAAAATTTAAGCGTAAATATTTGTAAATTTAAAAAAAGATTTTATTTTAAGAGGGGGCGAGGGTGGGGGGACAATTGAATTAAAATATCATTCCTATTTAGAGGGTTGTCAGGGCGTTCAGCGAATCTGTTTTGAAACAGGTCAAAAATGTACGCTTTCCTTATATTTCATGTACGCTTTCCTCATATCAGCATTCGAGCATCTAGCACGTGACGCTTCAAAGACAAATTTAGAATACTGGGCTGCACATGGGAAGGTAGGGTCCGATTTTTCTCCTGTAGGTTTCACTTGTTTAGAGGGAAAATTCCTAGTAACGCTAAGATCCATTGATATTTGAAAGGGCCAATGCCCATTTAAATATCGGTGTTACTGTGGTCCAGTATGAAACTGAATTTCAGGATGGGACTCGCTCTAATAAAAAGGGGGTGTTATTCTCAGTAAGGGGCCCGTCAATTCGAGTGATGAAGCACTAGATTTAGTTGTTATACATACCACCTAGTGTACCTAATGCAATTGGCCATTTTAACCCAATTACAGACATCAGTAGAGTTCTGGGGGAGGGTAAGAAAATGGGGACACGTTTCTACTGTCCAACATGCCTGTCAGAATTTCATAGTGATTTAAAGCTACGGAATAATATGAAACATTGTAGACGGCATGTCTATCGGCAGTAACATTGTAGACGGCAGTGGAAACTGTTTCGGGTGATACGGCCATTTTAAGATTTAAAAATTTCCAAAATACCCTCCTCCAAAGCAATAAAATCTCTTTGGATTGTGAGCCTGGGCTAGTGGATATGAGCGATCCTCGATTTCCGAATCGAATCAAAGAACATCTGGCCATAGCGGTTTCCTATGCCCACGCGCAAAGAGACAACTCTAACAGTAGTCAGTTGTTAGAAATAGTCGAAACGTTGGATGAGGACGAGTTCATGATCAAGACACTGACAAAATATATTGCCACTGCAAATGGAGCTATTTCTCGTTTTAGACATACCCATTACCCAATGTTGTTGTCTGCAGAGGATCGTCTTACGATTAAAAATTAAAAAAAAATCCTTGGTTTGTAAGGGGGAGCTTGAAGAGGAGGCTAAAGGGAAAGGGACTAGGGGGAAAAGAGGGGGAAGGGAAAAGTCAGAGATCATAATCCATCGTGGCAGGAAATATCATCAGGGGGTAGTATTTTTAGAGGGGTAGCACATCAATCATGCAACGTGAATGTAAGCCAGCAGTTTTTTATACCGGTTTTCATTCATAACGCAAATTACGATTAAAAATTTATTGTACCGGCTTTGGCACGTATGCACAGGGAGGGAGGGGGAGTAGATAGTCCATGGGTAAACAACTCATTTATCTTTAGTTTTATCCCCAAATCAGCCAACAAGTTGGTGCTTCTCGAGTTGAAATGGCAGGTAGTGAATAACGGGCATACGTGTTGAAATAAAATCAGGTTTTTAGATTCATTTTGTTTTTTCCCCAAGGCATTGAGTCAATTGATTCAAGTGCAGAAAAGCGACAATTTTGATAGTTTTCCCTTGTTTAAACAGCACTTTCCATGCAGTGAAATGTATGACCTATTGACCTATAAAGGTGTATATGCATACGACAATTACTGTTCTGGTGCTCGGTTAAGTGAGGAGAAACTACCTTCAATTGAAGGTTTCTATAATTCACTCACCAACAGTGAATGCACTGCCGTGGAATACAAATTTGCCAAGAGGGTCTGGGCAAAGGGTAATTGTAAAAATGGGTGGGATTACTGTAGACTGTACTTGGTCAATGACGTTTTAACTCTGTTAGAAATTGTCTGTAAAAACAAAGACCAAATCTGTTCAGAGTTTGGACTAGATATAAGTTATTATTTTTCCAAGCCATATTTGGTGATGGACTTGATTATAAAAATTAGTAGGGAAGAAATAGGGTTGATCACTGATGTAGATCAACACCTTTTTGTAGAATGATCAATAAGGGGAGGGTATGTTTTTGATGGATATCGAGTTCTAGCAACAGATCCAAGCGGACAAGACACTGGTGTTAAGTCAAATGCAGTTTTCTTTGAGATGAACTCGTTATACCCCTCGGCAATTTCTCACTACTCTTTGCCGTGTGGAAACTATAAATGGCTTGAGAATCCTTGTGAGATCCCCGACATTCATACCGTCGAGGACAATGGGGCACAAGGATGGTTCTTTGAAATTGACGGGCACATTCTATTGGCGCTTCATAATTCTGTCTAAGATTTTGTTTTCCCCTGTATCAATCGACCAGTGACAACGGACTCACTGAGCCCATACAATCAATCATTGATTGATGATATGGGGATGCAGTGGACCCCCTCCAAGCAGAAACTGATTGCAGATTTAGACCCTAAACAGAATATTGTTTTTCACCATGTGCTTTCGCGCTGGATGGTGAACAATGGCTTCAAGATCACAAAAATACATAGTGTCCTGCAATTCAGTCAAAAATCTTATTTTAAGACTTTTATCGATACCTTTGTCGATAAACGCTCTCGGGCAAAAAGTAAAGTAGAAAAGAAAATGTACGAACTATAGCGGGAGGTAGTTCAGTACTTGAAATTTCCAAAAAGCTCATGTTGTCCTTTTTTTACAATGTGTGCAAGGAACAAAGGCCAAGGGAGGGGGAGGTTCAAGTTTATTATGGGGATACAGGTTCTCTGCCGTTAAAAGTAAAAATCGGGGATTTATTAAATGATTTAGAAGATGGGGAACTCATCACCTTGCGGATGGATTTCACTAACTGGAAAGCATCCCTCTACCCCGAGTGTGTGAAATGTCAGGCCCCCGATCAGCTACTAATGTTAAAATCAGAGAAGGGGAGCGATTTAATATCCAATGGGGTGTTCCCGGGTTCTAAAGTTTATTGCGTAGAAACTCATAACAAAGATTTAAAACAGGCGTATAAACGGGTGCCTACACATTTTGTAAAAAAAAACAATTTCAACATGAGTGTCTACAGAAACTGTGTAGAGAGTAGTCTAGTGTCGAGAGCACAAGTGCTTGCAATTTGCTCTCTGCAGTATAAAAATTATACTTTTAGAGCTGAAAAGAATGTCATGTCATGTATATCTGTCAAGGTCTTTGTGCTCGAGAATGGTGTAAATGTACTCCCTAACGGCCACTATCAAATTTCAGACCGGGTTCAATGTATAGACTATCGCAGCCAACTCACTCGGTCTGGATAAATTAAATTAAACTAACCCAACCTAAACTCACCTGATAAATTAACCTAACCAAACCCAACCTATCCTAACCAGATAAATTAACTTAAATGCTCTAACCTAACCTGCAACAGCGGCGACTATTGTATACTATTTCGACCCGTGGCCCCCGGGGGGGGGGGTCCTGCCCACACCTGGCATTCGGCTCGAGGCTCCCAGGGGGTGGGGGGTCCCGCCCGTGGCCGGCCTTCGGCGTGCGGTTCCCTGGAGGGGTGGAGGGTATTCCTTTAAATTCATAGTGTTCAACTGGGCTATTCGTGTTCGTGTTGTAAGTTTTTTTAAGGGAAAAATGTTATTGTACAAATTATACTGTTGTACAAAAATATGTGTACAAATATTGTTGTTCTTGATATACAAAAAAGTTTTTTGTTAATAACTTCTATGATGCGGGGTGGACTTGCATTTATAATTAAGGATCAAATAAGATAAACAGTAAAGAAGGATTTAAATTGTTGGATTGAAGGTAAGATCGAAACTTTTTCTATTGAGATTGAAGTTTCGGGGAAGAAAAAGTTGTTAGTTTGTTTAGTATACCGGCCACCTAGTGCTCATCTGGAGGATTTTCTTTGCGATTTTGATAAGTTTATTTCCGATAAAGCGGCGACGAAATTGGATCGGGTTTTTATTGGTGATTTTTAATTTTAATCTTCTTAATTTAAGTAGTTCTATCCTTAATTTTTTTAATCTTATGATGTCGCACAATTTTTTCCGGTAGCAGAAATACCGACACGGATTACTAGTCAGTCGGCTACCCTCATTGATAATATCTATTTATCGGCGAATCTAATACCAAAATATTATTGCGACGTGATCATATGTCCAGGTTCTGACCATCTTCCTTTGGTGTGCGTAATTCGGGACACTGGAAAAAAGGTTTTTAAAATAGAGAAAACGACAGTTAGGGATCTTAAGCCGGAAAATCTTAAACAGTTTCAAGAAGAGATAAGTATTGTTTCTTGGGAGGAAGTTATGAATGAAAAAGAAAACACATCGGCGGCGTTTGACACTTTTGTAAAAATATTGTTACCTATTTATGGTAAGTGTTGCCCTGTGAAGATTGTTCGTAAGAAAAAAATGTCACAAAGAAACCGTGGGTGACGAATAAAATTTTGGAAAAAATTAGTGAACGGAACAGACTTTATCGGTTATACCTTGATTCTCCAACGCAACAAAACCTTGAAGAATATAGGAAAATTCGGAACAATGTGAATTCCCTCAGAAGGCCATCAATGAAACATTATTATTCAGAGAAGTTTCGTGATAAAAACTGTGATGTTAAGGGAACTTGGCAAGTGATAAATGAGGCACTACGTGGTAATAACACTATAGACCCAGTGGATGAACTTGTAGTCGGTGAACAACAAATTAAAGGTAAGAAAGGTGTTAGTGATGAGTTTTGTAAATATTTTTCAAATATTTGAATTGATGTTAAAAATGATGTTGCTGGCCATGGGTATAAAAATGAGCTGTTTATTGATGACCGTAGGGAAGGTCGTTCCATGAAATTCGTGAAGTTTACTCAGTCTGATCTCGAGGACGCACTGAAAACAATAAAATCTAATTCAGCAGGAATTTACGGTCTTAGCTTTAAGGAATTTAAGGCTGTCACCGTTTCCATTTCGCCTTGTCTTCTATACTTGGTGAATCTATCTATGTAAAAAGGTCAGTTCCCAGATGCTTTAAAACAAGTAAAAATTATACCTTTACATAAAGGTGGTGACAAAAGAGAAATGTCAAACTGGAGACCTATAATGATTCCGCCACTGTTCTCAAAAATATTTGAAAAGGTTGTTCATAAGAAACTATATTCCTACCTTAATTCTCGTGGGTTTTTATGTGACAGGCAATTTGGATTCCGAAAATCTCATTCTACTAGTCATACAGTGCACCACCTTCTTGATGTTTTACACAATGTGTTCGAGAGCGGCTCTACTCCTTTAACTATTTTTATTGATTTTAAGAAAGCTTTTGATACTGTTGATTTTGAGCTGTTTATAGAAAGGATGTCACATTTAGGGATAAAAGGAAATTCGATTGATTGGTTTCGTTCGTATTTGTATGTTAGATCAATGCGTGTAGTAGTGGGGGATATTGTCATTTCACCTCGTCCTGTACTACGTGGAGTACCGCAAGGTTCTGTGTTAGGTCCACTTTTATATTTAATTTATGTTGGCACATTACAGTTCTACATTCCTGATGCCGCCATAACATCCTTTGCGGATGACACAGCTATATTAATTGCTGGAAAGGCTTTGAGTGAGCTTGTTTCAAAAGCCAATGAAGTGCTACTTGACCTGCATATTTTTACTAGTCTTAGTTGTTTGGCAGTGCATGTGAGTAAATCTAACTACATGATTTTTAGTCGTACTGGAGTTATTGATAATGTTTTCGGGTTGATTAATTTTAATGGTACAGAGATTAAGCAGATATTTGATACAAGGTATCTTGGTTTTCAGATTGATTGTAATTTAAATTGGAAAAAACATAGTGAAATTGTATTGGTGAAAGTTGCGCGGTGCTTAGGGCTGATTCGTAGATTTAAACATGTTTTTCCTGTTTCAGTTTTGAAAATTTTATATAATTGACTTATTTATCCTTACATTTTATACGGTTGTTCTGTGTGGGCTAGTAATTTTGTTGTAAATTTTAGACGGATACAAATTGTGCAGGATAAAGCACTGTGCCTGCTCGGTGATTTTGAAATTGTGAATGCACAATGGATTGTTATAACCATTTTAATATTTTAAATGTTGGGCAGTTGAGGGAATGTAAGACAGGTATTTTTGTGTATCAGTGTTTAAATAAATTAGCACCTAATATTTTTGTGATGTTTTATCATCGAATTCTGCGTACCATTCTTATGATACAAGGAATTCTGCAGTCCTAGTACATGAGAGACGACAAACGGCTAGGTTTAGTTTGTATTTAGGCATGTGGGTGTTTCGGTATGGAACAGTCTTCCGGAAAGCACTAGGATGGCTGAGAGTGTGTCCTCTTTTAAAAATAGGCTAAAGAATTTCTTAATGAATAGGGATGGCTGACGGGGAGGGGCTGTATTCTGTCTTGTGTAAGGATTGGTTTGCGGTTCCCATGAGATTTATATATTATTTATTTATATGATTGCATTATTTTTTTCCATTATATATGTGAGTAAGTTTTTTTCAATATATATATGAGTCAGTAAAATAGTGAGTCCTGCCACAAACAAATCTGTATAGATTTTCACTTGGTAGGCCTGTTTGATAAGTTATTTTTGTGAATATTGATATTTAATAAAAATCAACTTTTCTCTCTCTCTCTCTCTCATGTATTTTTTTTCTGTTCAAGTTTTTTTCTTGAATTATTTTTGTAAATTTTGTATTGTGTATAGCCTCTTATTGATAGGGCCAGATAAAGGGTAAATGGAGTGATTGGGCCCAATCGGGCCCCAGATTGAGACTGCCCCGAGTTACCATCAAAAGGAACGAAAAAATGTCACAAAGTTAAACCAAAGTGCTTTTTGACGATAATGGATGAAGTTTAAATTATTCAAATAACTAAATATTTTCAGTTCGCATTGTTGCATGAGATTTCATGATATATATATATATATATATATATATATATATATATATATATATATATATATATATATATATATATATATATATATATATATATATATATATATATATATATATATATATATATATATATATATATATATATATATATATATATATATAAATATATATATATATATATATATATATATATATATATATATATATATATATATATATATATATATATATATATATATATATATATATATATTTCCAACAGACATTATAATATATAAATAAGTGTTGTGTTGGAAACTCAAAAATCTTATTTATGCTATGCATGACATCATATAAGAAAATACTTATATGATGCCATATATGATGTTATAAGAAATGCTTTTTGATTTACTTTTGATATTGACACCGAAGTCGATATCAAATAGCGGAGAAAGTTCTCCGTTCACCTTGATGCAGGCTCGTGTGTGTTGATAGTAAGCCTGAATGAGTCGTATGATCTTAGGTGGGACACAGTCCTCTTCCATTGCCATCCAAATTCCTCCCCGGATGACTGAATCGAATGCCGTAATGAAGACAATGAAGAAAGCGACGGTGATTTGTTGATGATTGCCTCTTTGTTCAAAAATCTGTCTCAAGGTGAAGAGTTGGTCAATACAGCCCAAACCGGCTCAGAAACCAGATTTGTTGGGGCGGGTTCGTTCGCTGTGGACTCTTCGGAATCGGTTAAGCAGAATCATTTCAAAGATCTTTGCCGCAATGCTTATAGGTGAGATCCCTCTTTAATTTTTGCATTCATTGCGATCGCCTTTCTTGAAGACAGGCAGTATAACTGAGTCTTGCCATTCGTGGGGAAACTGTTCTTGAGACGAGATTCAGCAAAAAATCTTCTGTAGTTTCTGAGCGAGAATAGGAGCATCTTTGTATACTTCTGCCGGGATGGAGTCTGTGCCTGGCGCCTTGTGATTCCTCAGCTTTCTGATTGCCTCTTTGATCTCTTGTATTAAGGGAGGGTGTGCAATTACGTTGCTTTATGGGGCTTTTTAACTCGGTGGTACTGAGTTAAGGATAAAGTTGCGTGGCTGGAGTGTAGTGGCACTATTATTGGAGAAAGTTGAGTAGAAGAGATGTTATGACTGGGGTTCAGCAGCTTCTAGAAGTGGCATTGCCATTTTATGTCATCTTTTTTTAAAGAAGCGTTCCCTCTTCGCCTCTTAATCAAGTTGAGATCTTTTTACTTTTCCCAGTTGCTTCTTTTAGTAGTTGGTAAAGCTTTCTGGTATCTGAAGGACTAGCAGACTTCTGCATATCTGCTGGCACGCGGTCCCAGTAGCGTTTTCTATCACATGGGGGTTGGTTCGTTATCGTCGTCCTTGGACAAGATATCATAACGGTTAAATAATTCCAAGCGGAACTCTTCTGCGAAAGCTTTATCATGAAGACGTGCTAAATCGTATCTCGGAGGAGATTGCGTTCGTTTTCTGGAGGCGAGCCTTATGGTCAGGGAAGCATTTAGCAGCATCTTATCGGAGCCAATCTTTGCTCCTTTGTCGGCTCCATGGTAGGCTCTACAGTTCTGTATAGATCTTTGCCATTGGGAGGATATTAGCAAGTAATCCACCTGGGATTGGGCTCTTCCATCTCGAGAGCACCAGGTGATCCTCTGGGATGGTTTGTGTTGGAACAACGTATTTGCCAATACAAGATTATGCTGCTGGGAAAATTCTACAAGCCTCCTTCCACGCTAGCACCTGGTGCCTCATCAAAATCTTCCAACAACTCTTTCGCGGTCTGTCTCGCGGGTTCCAGCATGGGCGTTAAGATCACCTCCTAGGATGAGTAGATCACGGTTCGGGACTGTTCTCAATGACTGGATCAGAGCATCGTAGAACTTGTGAACTATACTTTCGTCCGCGGCTCTGGTTGGTGCATAGGCTGAGATGACAGTGATGTTGAACAGTTGACCCTTAATACGGGCCTTAGCCAAACAAGCTGAGATGGGCTGCTATTCAACTAGAGATTTCGCTGTCTTAGTACTGAGAAGGCGGCCCGCCCCTACATTACCAGAGCTATGACTAGGTTCGGAGTTGAAAAAGTGGAATTCAGATTTTCCACCAGAGGTGGAGACGGGCTCGTCTTCCAAATTTCCGTTTAGTCGGGTTTTGGATACACACAGAGTGTCTATGCAATATCTTTCGCATTCGCCTGCAATGAAGATCCGGGTCGCATTGCATTTCAATGAACATACGTTCCAGCACCCCACACTTATGGATTGTCGATTTCTCAACAGGTGATCGGCTAGTTCACTTTTCGTCTGGGTCAACGTAGCTTCTGACGCATCGCTTGCCAGGAATACCGTAGCCAAAGTTGATTTTTTAATTCTCTCTGCCATTTTTATTATTTCGTGGGAATATATTTAAAAGACGGGTCCCCAATGTGGCGGAAACCCTTGTGCATGTTAGCCGGCGTCCACCAAGGTTAGGTTGGCAGGGCCATTGTCACCCTTCTGCCACGGTGAGTCCACGCAGCTGGATTTCTCCCTGAAGAGCTACGGATGGAGAAGGTGCCTGTGGTGCACCCCAGAGACCCTTAGCGCTTTCTAGGGGCAGAACAGCCACCTCTATATACCCAACCTAGTCTAAGGGGAAGCTTAGACAACCTTTATCTACCCAACAGCAACCTTTATCTACCCAACCTGGTGTACAGGGGAGCTTCTTTTCAAGGTTGTAGTAAAGGACTATCTCTAGTTTACACCATTAAACGTTTTATGGTAAACAATTCTAACAGTAGGTGATATACATGTTTGATAGAACTCATCCCTAAGCACCAAGAGCTTTAATTTAGATTTAGTCTGGGTTGCAGCGGTACCTAGCAACATAGTAAGAAACGATCACGTTTAATGTTAAGAAATATAATAACCAATAATTCATAAAAATAGAGTCAGAACAAAACAAATAGTACGTCATTATAACCGCATTGTTCGAAACTACTATATAAGAAACTTTCTGTCACGTGGCTTGAACAACAAGGGATTTATTGGCTTGAAAATCTAGAAAAGTTGCAGCTACTACAGCATTCTGCCTAAACTGCATCTTTTTTTTTTGTTTCTTTTTCACAGATGGCTTGGCAATGGAACATCGTAGAGATCTGATGAGTGGCTCATTTTAAAGTAAATTACTAGATCTAATGCCATTTGTAATTAATTTTTTTTAATAGTTTCAATTTTTCTACTTAAAACTGCATTTTTATGGAAAATCTTGATGAATGCCAGCTATCATTCATTACCACTAGTAACAAGAACATATGATTACCATTGTACAATCGTATTTAAGATTACAGTATTTATTTTATGACAAAGCAAAAGGTAGTTAGTTTGCTTGAGTAATAAAGGAAATCCATTGGCTTGAAAAACAAGAAAAGTTGCTCGAACTAGGATATTCTACATCGAGAGCATCTTTTTTCCGGTTTTTTCCACTCAGATAGCTGGGCACTGGAAAATACGTGCTTTCGTAATTTAAAAAAACATTTAAAACAAAATCAATGTTTTACAGAGAACTACATTTTTATATACTAGATATGGAATGTCGTCATAGATTCATTAGAACTATGACGTAAATAGAACCGCATATTATGAAATTACCTCAGACGAAAATGGTTATAATTCTAAAGTAGTTTTTAGAACATAGCTAAAATTGTAATAAGATGCCTTCTAAGCAATTTATACGTAACTTAAAAAACCAGTACTACACAAACAACAAAAATAGTATCCTAAAAAGAGGAAAGCAAAGATATTCAATAGACCAGGCGTATCGAGAAGTAAAAATTTAGAGAGCAAAACAAAAGTTCATGGAGCGGTATGATTAAATTAAGGAACGAACTATAGGCCATAGTAACTGAAGTAAAACCTTACTTTCCTAGAAACCAGCATCGTCCATTTATTTACATAAAAGATCGATACTGTAAGTGTGAATTTTTTAAGTATCATCGTATTGCATTAAAAAACAATCTTTAGCCCATAATAACTGAAGTATTAAAAGGAATCATTATATGGAGTATGATGCAACACATATTTATCTTTAGATCTTAAGATATTATCAAACAGTTCATGGTACCGAACTGTATAGTAAGATAATCGAAACTCTAAAACACTGAATTTCAATTTTATTAGATCCATTAAAAACATTGAATTTTTATTTTGATTTTCTATATATAAGTTTCATTAAGTTTATTTATATCCATCAAAAGTTACGAGCCTTAGAAAATTTACCTTATTTGTAAAAAAAAGGGAAAAATTTTCCCTTTTTTGTACAAATTGGGATTATTCAAATTTTTATGTAAGTAATGATGTTAGCAATATGAATATTTATAAAGCATATAGTAATAAGTTGAACAGCTGGCTCCGTAAAGCTAAGGTTGATTTTCTGATCTATCGTTTTAGAAAAGCGGAAGGTAACCCATTGCACTTCCTGGCTGAAGGGCCACGAAACGGAGATCAGCACCGCCGGTTTGGACCTTAAGGGTCTAGTGCCGCATCCTTTACCTTTTCCTTTTTAACCCTGGCAAGACTTTGAACGTTATAAAATCCGTGATTAATCCGATATACATTTTAAGACCACACTGGATATACATGACGTATGAAACCAAGAGAGGAAAGGATAGAATAAATAAAAAATAAAATAAAGTAGGTGAGAAAACGGAGATTTTGTCACCCAGTAGTAAAATATGAAGATGAAGAACAAGCAAATATTTTGACAAGAACCTCTGCCAAGTCGTCCTCACTGCTCATAAAATAAAACAAAAACAAAATCTAACCTTTAGAAGTGAACATAACAGGAGCAGAATAGATACTAAATCAAAACCAGCCAGATATAAATGAAAAAAAAATTAACGAACTAGATTGAATAAGTATTCTTTGTCTAGCAATAGACTTTGCCGTTCTGCAACTACGATTCTCATAAGATATGCGGACAGGTTTTCTAAAATTTGACTGGGCGAAAATATTGATTGAGTCTTTTGAAACTAAGTTGTTATAAATTGAGCTTAAGGAAATATCTTCTTTGTCTCTATTTATAGCCAAACTTCTGTTTATATATTTTTTGATCTCAGTTACCTCTTTGAAAGATTGCGGTAGGCGCTTTACAGTAGATATTAAAGTTGCCTCTTCAAAAGGAACAAAATGTTCCGGATTTCAAAGATATGGAGGGCCAAAGTATAATCAAAGTTGTCAGTTTTGTTTTCGAATCTCAGGAACTTGTCTATTGAAATTTTGTGTTCATGCAAACGTTCCCTAGTTGTTGATGTGTCCTACCTGTTTAAAATTTCCCACATTAACACGAGACTCTGTAGACACCACTACACTGTATAGGGTCAGTTTTAGCCTTTCCGAGTAAAAAAAAATGTTCAACCTTTTGTTCTGTTTTGAAAGAAACAGAGAGATTTGTTTTTGTTTTAATTGTTTCCAAGTTTGTCGCTGCGTTTTGAGATGTATGGAAAAGTGGTGAAAGTTTTTTTCTCAATTGCAGGAGCAACTGAATCAAGGGGAACAGGCTCCCTATTTTCCTTTTATATCTTTTGTAATCGTCTATATGCTATATGATATTTTCTATACAGTTAGTTGGATAGCCATCGCAGAATAGAATATCTTTAACATAATTTAATTCAGAATTTACATAATTACGTGAACAGATTTTTAGAAGAAATAATTACCCCTCTTTTTACAGAAAGAGGATGATTTGACGAGAAATGTAGTTATCGATCATCATGGGTCAGCTTTTTATACATAGAAAATTCATGGCTAGGAGTATTTTTTATAATTAAAACTTCCAAGAAAGAGAGCTTTCCTGAATCTTCAGGTTTAATTGTGAATTGATTTTTCGGATCAAGAGAGTTCAAATGTGTCAAAAATCTGTTAGAGAGTCCTAATATAATAATGCTTGGGCGTACGTTGCCTGGAACTGGTATCATTTTTGTACTGGTCGTCCTAATATGTATTCCACCCTATGAAATGCCCCTGATCAATAGATAGTGCTGAACTGACTACTGAATTTACTTATATACCGAGTATCCTCGCGAAAATTCCAGATTGGTAACCCTAAACGACAAGTTTAAATGAATTTGTGCTATTAGTCTTTATGGAAGAAAAAACTAATGATAAGCAATCTTTTAAACGCCTGCATGGCCTCATAATTCATATCATGCTTGTTTTACTGACATATAATATATACATAACTTTGGCGTAATGACGCAAAAACAAGCCAAGTCCAAGCTACAGATAGACAGATTCGGTGAGAAATGAGCCAAGCCGTAGCTCAGTGAAACAAGAAGCTTAGTCCTGAGTTGTCAGAGGAAGCGTTGCCAATAGTAAAGAGCCATAAGGCTTTAATCTTGTATTTTTCTATGTTTCTCCCCTTCCAATGGAAAGGATGGTCGTAAAGGCTTTGGAGGGGGCTCATTTCGAAAAGTTCATCGTAATTGTCAGATTGTATTGTCAGAGCGACCTGTCTCAATAGTAACCGAAACTCTAAAAACGGGATTTTAATATCAATAGATACATAAAAAGAACCGGATTTTTATGGTGATTTTAAATATATCATCAGTTAACTCTTACCTATCAAAACTTACAAGCTTGAGGAAATTTGCCTTATTTTCAAAAAAAGAAAACACCCCTAAGAGACATAGAATATTAATCGAAATCACACCATAAGATTCAGCGTATCAGAGGACCTTACTGTAGAGGTTTCAAGCTAATATCTGCAAAAATGAGGAATTTTGTTTTTTTTTGCAAGAAGAAAGCTCACGGATGCGTGTTTATATGTTTTTTTGCCTTTTCCCCCTGGGTTACATTAAGGAAGGAACTGTGGCCCATAGTAACTGAAATAATAAAAGAAATCATTATATATATAATTATTTTAATTGTATTCCTTAAGAAATCATCATAAGTAAATATTCCCCATATCAAGAATTGAACTCGAGTCGACTCGATGAGAGCCTGCTATTCCAACCACTAGACAATATAGGATATATTAAAATATCTAATTAATAGAGTATATGTTAAATTATATAAGGAATCCGTACGGTTATCTTACATAAAGAATCAAAATAGTTTATAATAAATTGTGTCAGTCAAGAGGATTTCGGATAGTAGTTATTAATAGAAATTTTGTTTAGACTTTAAAAAAACTTAAATGTGTAAAAACTGGCTTCGGCAGGATTTGAACCTGCGACCTTCAGAGTAGAAGTCCACCACAATATATCCACTACTCCACGCGGTTTGAAGGATACAATTTTAAAATAGTTTATGTTTTATACTAAAATACATAATGGATGGATATAGTTCATTATAAATTGCGATTATGTAAGTTTCATTAGATATATCCGAAACTTTGTAAAAAAACAAACGACTACACATAGTAATTAAAAGTTAAGATAATCCGGGTTGCAGCGGTAGCTGGAAACCTAGTAAGAGACGATCACGTCCATTGTTAAGAAATATATTATCCCATAACTCATAAAAATCGGCTCAGATCAAAACGAAAAGTACACCATGAAAACCACTTTGTTTGAAACCCTTATACAGAAAACTCACTTTCCCTTGGCTTGAACAACAAGGGAAATATATTGGCTTGAAAATCAAGAAAACTGGCAGCTACTACAGTATTCTGCCTAAACAGCATCTTTTTTTCTTTTCCACAGATGGCTTGGCACTGGTGTATTGTAGAGAGTTGTTCAATGGCTATTTTCAAGGAAATTACTAGATCTAGTGCCGCTTGTAACTAATTGTTTTTATTTTAAATAAAATCAATTTTTCCACTAAAAAATGTATTTTTATGGCCAATCTTGATGAATGACGTCTTAATCATAGGTAGTAACCATATATGAAGTAATAAGTGAATGCAATATTTATACGCACTTATCTTCCGACAAGATAATAAAAGACATATGTAATGGATCGAAATAGTTCATTTTAAATGGATAAACAAAATCATTTGGACCTAGTGTCCTTTTTCTGCAACTTTTGTCTAAGCCCATTTAAACATATTTAAATAAAAGGTAAGGTGATTAAGTTTATTTTTTATATGAAATTTCTGCTGCACGTGATATATTTCATTTCCAAACGATTTTCTTTCCCAGTTGTCTCATTTGAATAAATAGACTTGAATATTGAAATAAGCTAGATCGATATTAACGTCTTTTGTTCTTTATAAGTGGACAGTTATTACAGCCCCGTCTAAGAAACTAGCTGAAAAGAAATAAATGACACTACTGCCTACATTATTTCTAGAAAATAGTCTTTTCAAAATAGAAGTAAAAATTGATTGATAAAAACTCACCGGAACAGATATAAAAAGAAAAGAAATTAGAAAAGTCATCTTTTCACAAGGATCATACCAATATAAACACTTATCCCGGGGAAGGAGCTGAAAGGAGCTGATGTTTTTTGTCATATTTTGACATACGATGATGTTTTTCGTCATATTTTTCACCACCAATACAGCTAATCTCCGATTGTATTGGAGCTGTAGGAAAGAGTAAATTAATGGACATCTTGCAATGTTCTTCAATGAATTGAAATAAATGTTGCGGCCCAGACACTATTTATATTGTAAATAGTACCTCTTTTTGATGTGTATCACTCAGAAAATTTTTCGAAACACTCCTAATCACTCAAATTCACTCGGGTTTGGTACCACCAGCTTCACGTATACGATGATGGATGTTTTTCTGAAAATATACACAGTCCGTGAGAAAGGAACGACTTGAACAGAGAATGTTTATCCAGTGCTGTCAAAATTTGTACACACAAAATTTGGCCTTATAATTATTTTAAATATATAAACTCAATTTTATTAAGACTACCCATCAAAATTTATCAACACATGAAAATGTATAAAATAAAAAAAAAAGTTGGAAAACACCCCAAAAAAGGGCTTCCATTACAACACAACACCACGTTCAGAATATCCGTGGACCCTTGGCAACATATTTCAAGCTGCTTTTATTTACCAATTGCGTTTCAAATGTTTGAACTGAAGGCTATAATCCAGTTCAATGATTCAGTTCGATTAAAATGAGGAGAGGGGGGGGGGTAGAGAAACTGTAAAATACAACCGTTTTCAAACAAATATAGGGCTAAACCAAAACAAAGACAACTCATTCTATATGTGAGCAGATATGTTGCCCCAGCAACCCTCCGCTCTATGTGTTAAAGTGTGACTTTTTTCTCGAACGCTTCATGAAGCAAGCACAGGTAAGAAATCTTATGACTCGAAAACTATTCGCTCGTTTTACTTGCAGAAAATTTCCCCAGGAATAAAGTAGAACTAATCAGGTTTTAAAAGTAAGTAAAGTTATATATTGGTGCAAGGAACGGCATTTTTCTTGAAGCAGAACGAGGGAGGGACGATCGACGTGGGACAACTGACTTGGGAACAGGGAAGTTGTCTAAAGGTTATGGAGGACATTGCTGGTGCAACGAAAGGAATCTTTTTTTATTCTTCCTCCCTTGAAGATGACCAGATTGGCTCTCCGAGGAAGCGAGATATAAAGAACCCTACGAAAAATTTAGTTGTTTATTTGCTAGTTTTTTCAAGTTTAATTTGGCATTTAAGGGGAATTTTTTGTCATTTCCCTTTTAAATAGATTTTCTAAGTGCCCTCTGGTTTTTAGCAGGGAGCGGCCATGATACATGATGGCATCCATGATAACAACAGTGTTAACACCGTTAAAATGTCAGAATATCCTATATTGTTTTTTGGAAAAACTGGGTCAACAGCTATAAAAAAAAATAATTTCGGAGGAATTGGGCAACCTGAAAAGCTATTAAAAAGCTCATTTTGGAAAGTATGAAAAGTAAAAAAAGCTTAGTTTAAAGATTAAAATTAAAAGAAAGCATGAAAAGCTTAATTTTCTAATTTTTTTCTTTTTTTCAAATTGATTCCGTTTGGTATTGTGAACCCCCCTTATTAATGATAAACAGGCACACAAAATAATGTAATTCTTTGTATGAATTGCACTTTAGGAATAACATGATCAAGCTTTTAAAATAATGACCGACATAAACTAATATAATTACAGCATATATATTTTTTTACCATTGAACTAAGAGAAGGTAATCGTTTTTCTTTGGTCTAGTTATCTCTAAAAATGTTTTCGTTTGTTCTTGGAGTTGTATTACCAATTTTTTTTCTAATCCCTTTCTGTCGCGTCAGATTAGATTAGTAATAGCATCCGTTATGTTCCGTAAACCAAATTTTCCTATCCCTGTCTTTTGTGCTCCTAATGCCTAGTTAATTTTGATACTGAAAACTATAGTTGGCAGAATTGACATATCTCAATTTCCAAAGCATGATTTGATTTTCCCTTTGATGTATCATATTCCACCGAATTGTGACAATTTGTCTCTTTCAATATATTATTAATAATACATCTTTGTTATATTTGTATTTACTGACATACTTGGAAATTGGACAGGCCTGAGTTGAAGACAAAAAGTTTAGCTGTGTCACAGAAGAATCTCAGTATTCATAGTTATCTAAATTTTGCAACAAAAAAAAGCTTTATTGTAAAAATAATCCTGAAGCAGTCCCGGCTAGTTTTGAAAATTATCCTTGATAATATACGCTCTAGACCAGAGGTTCCCAACCGATATTTGGCCATACCCCATCTAGGCAATTCTAAAATCCTGATGTCCCTTCGTAATACTTAAATTTCATTAAGGTGTAAATTTAGTTAAGGCTCTAAAGAATAGTCAGCGAAGGGTGCAAGGTCTGCTAATGACCCATCAAAATATTGCCATATCCCAACCGTGGGCCTGCTCCCTAAGTTGGGAATCACGGATCTTGACATAGCTACTAAAATTTGTGAGTGTAATTTTTAAATTTTAACATTTTAGCCCTGGGTAACTTTTAGACTGAAACCATAAATAAAATAAATGTGCATATGCTGCAAGACTAATGCACAATTTTCAAAATTCCGAACCTAGTTTGTATATAAGCTCTTGAGGTATTAAAATCTAGATGTTGTCTTAGTATAAGGACTGCTATTCA
Organism: Artemia sp. Qi Xiang Cuo; assembly: GCF_049724085.1. Classification (NCBI taxonomy): domain Eukaryota; kingdom Metazoa; phylum Arthropoda; class Branchiopoda; order Anostraca; family Artemiidae; genus Artemia; species Artemia sp. Qi Xiang Cuo. The sequence goes on from NC_142794.1 coordinate 31,010,664, forward strand.
AACAGTACGCGGTAACGAACTGTAAGTAAAGAGCGACCTGGCTCAATAGTATTCGAAACTCTAAAAACGGAATTTTGATACCAATGGATACATCAAAAGAATCGAATTTTTACGCTGATTTTAAATATAAACGTTTCGTCAGGTTTAGTCTTACCCATCCAAAGCTATTATCCTGAGAAAATTGGCCTTATTTTCGAAAAAAGGGGGAAACAACCCCTAAAAGTCATAGAATCTTAATGAAATCACACCATCAGATTCAGTGGATCGTGGAACCTTACTGTTGAGGTTTGAAGCTCCTATCTTCAAAAATGCGGAATTTTGCATTTTTTGCCAGAAGAAAGACAACGGATGGGTGTTTATTTGTTGTTGTTTTGTTTTTGTTTTCAGGGCTGAGTCTACTGACCCGGTGGTACTAAAATATCAAGAGAGAGCTCATTTGACCGGAAGTTAAAAGTTTTAGTGCCTTTCTAAAGTGACCGAAAGAATTGGAGAGCAACTAAGCCCCCTCCCAGTCGTGTTTTTTTCCAAAAGTCCGCCGATCAAAAATTTGAGATAGCCATTTTGTTCAGCATAGTAAAAAAATCTATTAACTATGGCCTTAAGGATGATTTAATCCCCCAGAGTCCCCGGGCAAAGGGCTGTAAAATATGAACTTTGCCCATTTTTTACATATAGTATTTGTTATTAGGAAATATACAGACGTTTTCAGGGATGATTTTTTTCTGGTGGGGGAGGTCAGAGAGAGGGGGTTACATGGGAGAATATTTTCATAGAGGAATTTTTAATGGGGGGAGGAAATTTTCAATGAAGGGGGGCTGGATTTCCCAGCATTGCTCAAAAAACGATTAGAAATTATGTAAAAAAACAAGTTATTTCAACCGAAAATATGGAGCAACATTAAAACTTAAAATGAACAGAAATTATTACGTATACGACGGGTTTCATCCCCTCATCAATACCTCGCTCTTTATTCTAATGTTTTTTCAGTACTTTCAAAAGAGCTAATTATTCAAATTAAATGACCTTAGTGATTCAGGGTTCAATACTAAAGAATAGGAACAAAATTCCAACTTTAGCGTGAAGAGTGAGATATTGACAAGGGGGCAAGCCCCCTCATATACGTAATAACTGTTGTTCGTCTTAAGTTTTAATGTTGCTCCTTACTTCCAGTTGAAAAAAAACTTGTTTTTTTATTTAACCATTATTAGGGACAAACTATTCAAAAGGAGAGGTAAGAGCGGCCCAACCAAGTCACTAGCTTATTAAAGTGGAAACCTAAAATCGATACTCGTTAGAAATTTTTTTTTATTAATTTGTTGTCAAAAACTATTAAGCTGGATCTTAAATATTTCAAAATGTACTTGAAGAAAGTTTTATTTTGTTTTTTATTCAGTTTTATATTTTAGTTTTACTTTCTCAAATTCTGGAGTACATTACTGTAGTTTGCATCTTGTAATCGGGATGTAATCGGGGTTTCAGGTTTTGGGAAAAAATAATTGAAAGCGAAAGCTGATTCCCCCGTTATGTTCCATTAGACTGGATTAGAGTTAGCAGCTAATTTGGAAGGGGAGGGAGATTATATCTGATTTACACAGTTTCTCATTTTTACTACCTTTACAAAGTCATTTAAAGTGATGAATAGTATGTAGAGAACCACTCTTACCAACAAGAGTAGAGACTTTAAAAACAGTTATTGAAAGTATTCTGTTCATCGAACAAAGTTTATATAGTTCTTCTAAATATGTAAATTATCCACGCTTAAAGCTAAAGGTCGAAAGTCATTGGCATAAGAAAATACACTATCAGGTTCAACATGTCTAAGATTTACAAAGTGAGGTTTCAGCTTTTTATATACAAAATATGAATTTGTATTTCTTTTTTGACAAGGATCAGAATACATGTCATACACATGTCCGGCATGTGTGTTTATTTATTTTTTTTGTTCACCAGGGCAAGTACCTACGCAGAAGAAGCACTTGCGCCCTTTCATTACCCTAATCTCAGGATCTCTATTGTTTTTCGTGTTATTCCTTTTACTTTCTTAGTTTTTGACTAATTCTTACTTTTCGTATTTTTGTACCACCACACCCTCAGTGTCAGACCTATGAAAATAAAATCTGGCATGTGTGCCTGTACCAGGATTTGGTATCAGGATCAAATCAGTCCGATCAGGATCAGGATCAAATCAGTACATCTATAGTGAAGCAGTAACTCTTAATTTTCCTGTACTATTTTATAATATCTTGTCATAATAGCGCTTGTCTTAAAACATCGGTTTATGCAGTGTAAAATTTTGAATACATTTACGGTTCAAAAACTCGCTGAAAAAACTAGAATCTACGAATTTTTTTAATTTTATACATCGGCTATTTTATACAGCTGAATCTATTTTGTTTTAGCGAAAGAATTCATAATTTTATTTATACATATACTATCTAATCATGAAGTAGCTAAATGGTCCCTCTGAGGAAGCCCATTAAGGATAACACAGTGTTAGGGACTTAAGGGAGCTATTTCTCGGAGAGAAATGCCTTCTCAAGGGACTTCGTTCAAGGGGTCGCGCTTCGGAAGGCTTTATTTGATCGACACTCTTTAAGCTGTCTAAGGCCATTACTTTGATGAAAGTTTGTTAGTTAGGTTACACAAAACATTTGTCATGATGTTTTTCAGACTTTGCCGAAAATAAATTAGTTCATTAACCAACATCCATCTTCCCTTAGTGATTGAAATTAATTCAGTAGAAAGAACTTTTCTGCGACAAAGAGAGATTAATAATGCGATAAAATGGTGTTAATAAAGTTAGCTTAATGCTGAATACCTACAAATAAGCATATAATTGTCAGAAAAACTTGCCACACGTGCTATGAAAGATCAGCAAGGTGCACACTAAATCTTCTAAGCATGTCGGTTTCAGCCCCTATGCATGTTAATCCGAAAGCAAAGGAGTTACTTTTTAAGCAAGAAAATTAATAGCAAGAAAGGAATAACGGCTTGGCAAGTTGTGTTCAAAATACATATCATTCTGCAATCTGGTGTCTTCTTGCGTTTCGACATTTATTTGATGCTATAAAAATTAAAACAATGAAGCACATCTCGAAACATTATTACTCATGCTACTAACAGCTCACTTCAACAAACCGTCATCCGAGGCTAACCCGACTGTAAAAGCTCCCCCTCCGCCTAAATCTATTCAAAGCTTTACTCTTTATAACCTCCTATGTTCTTTCAGTTTCCTTTAAATCGTTTCTTATTATATCTTCGTGCCCCGTTCGGGGACGATGTGATTTTTCTTTAGCCCAAGATTGATGGTCGAAAAGAACTGTCTTTGGCAACATGTCATTCTTTATCCGTAAAACATTGCAGTAGCACCCCCTCAATTTTTTCGAGTAGCGGCAGGGTACCTGCAGCTACTCCCCCCCCCCACTTATAGGCTAAATACGTCTGAGCAGTGCCCTCTACACATTTCAAAAACAGTGAAAGTCATCATCTGGTCTTGCTGCTATGCCTTGAGATAATTGTTTGAGGAATTTTTTGGCGGCATCATTCCGATGACAGTCCTATTGCACTAACATGGTTGCTACGCATGTTGTCGGTAAAATAACACAATGAATCCGGCCACTGCCCTGACCGTCTGGAGAGAGATAAAGAGAGCATCGTGTAATCACTTTGGTCTTGAGTGTCGTTATAAAACATGTAAAACAGTCTATTAAAGATACTTGTCTAAAATATAAAACACACTCAAGAATTCCTATTGCCAATGTCTAGTTTTTCACGCTGTCTATACCAGACAATACCCTTCGGCTCGTTGAGAAACCACATTATAGCTTTTTAATTAAATATTTAGTTGGTATTTTGGTTAGATTAGGTTATTTTAGGTTACGCACTCTTGGGGTCACCCTTCCGTAATTATTTTTTGTAATTCCATGCTTTTGTTACTAAAGCATTGTTTTTTGATCATATTTTGTTTATTTCTTGATCATTCGCAAAAATTCACTTCTCGAGTGTGTTTTTTATAATAGACAAGTTCCCTATTAAAATATAATTAGTTGAGCGGTGATTGAATTTTTAACATGTCTAGCAAAAGAAGTTTTGATACGGATTCTAATATACTAATGGGAGATGTTAATGATCTAAGTAGTTTTTCGTATGCATATTGGAGAAGACTGCTTTTCATACAGTTTTATTTTATCAAAATGCATTTATAATCCCTTTCAACATTTTTTAACTCAGAAATTTGAAAAAAAAATTTCATGTCTTAAAATGACATTACACATACTTATAACAGTAGAAATTCACATGTGACATTTTTGAAATACGTAATGAAAATAATTTATATTTGCTAGCCTTGATTTGTTCCTTTTATAAAAACAATATTTGTATTGATTTTTTTTACTTAGTTTTTTTTCAAAATTTTTTCAGGGGTTAAAATGACATTGCAAAACTTAAAACAAAAAACATTCCCCTTTTATATTTTCGAAATACGAAATGAAAGTGGTGTACATATTCCAGCCGTGATTTTTTCTTTAAGAAAAAACAATATTTGTAATGACATTTTATTGGGACAGTTTTTTTGGAGCCTGAAAATTTTCAACTTTTTTCCATGTCTCAAAATGACATTACACATACCTATAAAAAAAGAAATTCACTTTTGATATTTTTTCAGATACGAAATGAAAATAAAATAAATACACTAATCTTGATTTTTCTTTTAGAAAAACAATACTTCTACTGACTTTTTTGAATTTACAACTTTTTAGCTTTTTTTCAATTCTTAAAAAGAAATTAAATATACCTGTAACAAAATAAATTTACTTGTGATATTTTCGAAGTAAAAATAAAAATGGTATGCATAAGCTAGTCGTGTTTTTTTTTCTTTTAGAAAAACAATACTTGTATCTTAATACGTTCCTGTAACCTGAGTAGGGAAGTGTTGTTGTTAAGAATGAACAGATTATTTTTGTATATGCTAGTTTGCTTGTAATCAGCAGAGTAAGAGTCACTTTAAAATGAACAAAGCAGAATAGAAGTACCAAAAACGGTGAAAATACAATAGAGTTCAAAACTGTTTGATCTGTACAAGTACCGAAAACAATGAAAATAGAGTGGTATTTTAATAGGTTAAAACAATAAAAGTACCAAAAAGGGTGAATATGAAAGGGTATTTGAATCGGTTTGATCAATAAAAGCACCAAGAATCGTGAAAATGGAAGGAGATTTTAATCAATTTGATCTATAAAAGTATCAGGAGCAAAGGCAGTGAAATGGGATTTCAACCGATTTGACCAGTAAAAGTAAAAAGAAAAGGTAAAATAAAATGGGTATTTGAATTAATTTGACCAGTTGAAGTACCGAGAATCTTGAAAGAGAAAAGGACTTCAAACAGTTTCATCGGTAAAAATATCAATAACAGTGAAAACGAAATGGGGTCTGAAACGATTTGATCTGTAAAAGTAGCAAGAAAAGTTTGGAAGAAATAGGATTTGAATCGGTTCGATCTGTAAAAATAGCAATAACAATGGAAATGAAAGGTGATTTTAATCGGTTTGATCGGTAAAAGTATCAAGATAAGTGAAAATAGAAATGGAGTATGAAACGGTTTGATCATTAAAAGTACCAAGAAAAAAGAAAACGAAATAGGATTTGAATCAGTTTGATTGATCGGTGAAGACCCAAAAAATAATGAAAATGATCTGGTATTTCAATAGTTTCTATCGATTAAAGTACTAAGAAGAGTGAAGATAAAAAGAGATTTTAATTGGCTTGATGAGTAAAAGAGCCACGAATCGTGAAAATGAGTTTTTTTTGACATTTCACCAGAAGCAATTGCACTGCTAGTTTCAAATTAAACTATGATGGATGAAAAAATTGAAATAGAAATATCTTTTTTACTGCGATTGTTGCATCTGTAAATGCTGTTATCAGTATTTCACCAATTCTTATGAGTCTAATGCAATCAATTTAGAACATGTCGACATTGGAATAGATTAGGTGAATATATAAGAGACGAGGAGAAAAATATTAAATTAAATACAATAACCTAGAATGGAGAGAAACTCAGTTTTATATTGGTGAAGTAAGAACCTAGCGGAAGAAAGGGTGCCCTTACTGGCCCATGAATGCTCAGAAACACAACGATGGTCTTCGAAAAGAATGTACAGTATACTAGTAAGGGATCGCAAAGAGAAAAATAATATAAAAAAAGCAGAGATGTCCTACAGAAATTCTTCACATTCTTTGAGAAATGACAGAGAAGATTCGTATGAAAGAAACTGGGCACACAAAATTTCATCATCGTTCTGGAGAAACCCTCATTTACAAATTATGCCAAATTTCATTACTGATGGCACCCATAAGAGTCTATTTGCTTCATATTTGCAATAAATCTTTTCATCTTATTAATTTTATCTTAGATTTTCATTATCGCTGGGTTAAGGAATAAAAAAAATAAAAGATGAAACGGGATCCGAATCGTTTAATCAGTAACAGTATCAAGAGCTGTGAAAGGGAAAGGAGGATTTTAGTCATTTTGATCTGTAAAACTGCCAATAACTATTGAAATGAAGGAGGATTTGAATCGATCTGACCACTTAAAGTACCAACAGCAGAGAAAATGAAATGAATAATTGAATCAATTTGACCAGTAAAAGTACCAAGAATAGTGAAAATGAAAGGGGGTTTTAATCGGTTTTGATCTGTAAAAGTACCAAGAACAGTGGAAATTAAACGAGATTTGAAATGGTTCAATGATTAAAAGTGCCAAGAACCGTGAAAAGGAATCAGGGGTATTAATCGGTTTGATCGGTAAAAGTACCAAGAACAGTGAAAGTGCAATGAGATTTGAATTGGTTTTATCGATAGAAATACTAAGAAACATGAAAATGAAAGAGGATTTTAAAGGATTTGATCTGTAAAATTACCAATAAAGGTGAAAATGAAACAGGGGTTTGATGGAAAAAGTAACAAGAACGGAGACAATAAAATGAGATTTGCATCGATTTGACAACTGAAATTACCAACAACCAAGACAATGACACGATAGTGCTGCCATCTATTCATTTATAGTTATCCGTGACGATGTTATTACTAGTCTAAGTGCTGCTATTTAATCAGCAACTGTTACAGATTCCGGCATAAGTGATTTTTAATCGATAGGTTACGTAAGACTTACTCCTTTCAAGTTCGGTTCGTTTGAGTTCACTTAGCGTGGTCCACCAGACTAAAGGATTCCAAACAAACCTAACTTGAAAGCAGTTAGTCTAATTTTACCTATTGGTTCAAACTCACTAATGGTGCAATCTGTTACTGTGGTGCAATAAATGGCAGCACTTGGGACAATAACAAATATTGGCATCTATGTCAGTAAATTGATATATGGCAGCAAATACGTTTCATTATTTCGGGTGTTGGTACTTTTAGTGGTCAAATCGATTCAAAACCCCCTTCATTTTAATGGTTCTTGGTGTTTTTACTGATAAAACAGATTCAAATCTTATTTCACCTTCACTGTTCTTGGTACTTTTACAGATCAAAATGATTAAAATCCTCTTTCATTTTCATGGTTCTTTGTACTGTTACTAATTAAATCGATTCGAATCCCATTTCATTTTCACTGTTTTTGGTTCTTTTACAGATCAAGACTGTTTAAAACCCCTTTTCATTTTCGCAGTACTTGGTACTTCTACTGGTCAAATTGATTCACATATTGATTTTAATGATTCTGTTGTTGGTACTTTTAGTGGTCAAATCGATTGAAATCTCAGATCATTGTCTGTGTTCTTGATAATATTATTTTTAATGAGACTGATTTTAATCAGACTGATTAAACCCCCCTTTTTCATGGTTCTTGTTAATTTTACAGATCAAACCGATTCAAATCCCCTTTTATTTTCTATCTTCTTGCTACTTTTAATAATCAAATTGTTTGAACCCCATTAAATTTTCATTATTTTTGGTAATTGAACTGGTCAAATTGATTCAACTCTGTTTTTCGTACTTTTATTTGTCAAACCGATTCAAATCTCATTTTTTGGTTTTTGATCTTGATATTTTTACTGTTCGTCTATTTAAATCCCGTTCCTTTTTCATTGTTCTTGTTATTTTTAAAGATGAAGTCGATTAAAATCCCCTTTTAGTTTCAGGGTCCTTGGTGCTCTTACCGATAAAACTAATTAACAGCCAGTTTCATTTTCACTGTTCTTGGTACTTTTACAGATCAAAACCGATTAAAATACGCTTTAATTACATATCAAATCAATTAAAATCTCCTTTGATCTTCATGGTTCTTGGTGCTTTTACTTATAAAACCTATTCAAATCCCGTTTCATTTTCAGTGTCTTTGATACTTTTACAGATCAAAACCGATTAAAACACGCTTTTATTTTCCACAGTTCTTGGTAATTCTTCTTGCTACTTTCACTGATCAAACTGTTTCAACCCGCATTTCATTTCTAGAGTTCTTGATGCTTTAACTGTTCAAAATTGATTCAGATGCCCATTTGATTGTCTCTTCTGTTGGTACTTTTAATGGTCAAATCGATTTAAATCTCATTTCATTTTCTCTGTTACTGATACCTTTACAGATCAAATTGATGAAATTCCCCTTTATTGTCATATTCCTTGGTACTTTTACTGATCAAATCGGTTTAACTTCCTTTTCATTTTCATTCTTCTTGCTGCTTATACTGATCAAATCGTTTCATCCCCATTTTATTTTCAATATCCTCGGTACTTTAAATGGTCAAGTTGATTCAAATAATCATTTCATTGTCTTTGTTTATGGTACATCTGTGGTCAAATCGATTCAACTCTCATTTCATTGTCTCTGTTCTGGATACTTTTACTGATCAAACCTATTCAAATCTTGTTTAATTATCATTTTTCTTTTTACTTCTACTGATCAATCGTTGCAAAAAATTTTAATGGAAATATTCTGAAAATTCCTATTCTTACATCTCTGACCATTAAATTATGTCTGTTTCAATTTTGTTTTTACTCTTTAACCTAGCTCTTATGAAAATCTAAGATAAAATTAATAGGGAAAAAGATTTATTGCAAATGTAAAGCAAAAAAATTTGTAAGTGCCATAAGTAATGAGATATCTCATAAATTGATAAATGAGTTCTTATGAGAAACAATGTAAAGTATAATTAAAATCATAAGAAAATTCATATTCATGAATTTAACACTTTTCGTTGTCTCTGTTCTTGATACTTTTAATGATCGAAATTAGTCAAATCCTGTTTTACTTTCACTGTTCTTATTACTTTTATAGATCAAATCGAATAAAATCGACTTAGACTTTATATTTGCATTTTGAAAATATAACGAGGGGATTTTTTGTTGTTGTAAGTATATGTAACGTCATTTTAAGACATGAAAAAAAAAAAAAAATTGAACCTCCTTAAAAAGTTGATCCCCCCCACCCCCTCCCAGTGGGGTATTGGGAACCTGCCATGTTCATAATGACACTGCGTATATTCATTTCTTGTTCGCAACCAGAAAAAATTCCATATTATGAGTGACCCATTGTACTCATGACGCATATTTAACTACTATTAGTCATTTGAAGAATCGAGTTCAAAAATAATCCTTGGGTTGAATTCAAACGTTCAAGAATAATTAGTTGGGAGGGGAATTTTTAAAAAGAAAGATTATATCTGATACACAATCACATACAATTCGGTTACTAAAGGGATTGAAAATATTTTCTAATACAACCAAACTATATGAAAAACAATCCTCTCCACTATGCATACGAGAAAAAACACCTAGATCACTAGCCTATTCCAGTGGCATATTAGAATCTGTATCAAAACCTCTTTTGCTAGGCATGTTAAACATTCAATCATCGTTCAAATAGGGATATTTCAATCGACTATTTCCCAGGTTTTAAACCCGCACTCAAGACCAAAAGATTACACGATGCTCTGTTTATCTCTCTACAGATGGTCAAGCCATCTGCCGGATCAATAGTGTTATTTCGTCGACAACACACATAGCAACCATGTCAATGCGATAGGGCTGCCATCGGAATGATGCCAAAAATTTCCGGAAACAATTATCTCAAGGCATGGCAACAAGACCAGACGGTGCTTTTATTCTCTGTGAGAAGTTCATAGGGTTCCACTTGGATGTATTAAGCCTAAAAGACGGGTTAGTAACTCCAATGGGCTCTTTGTGAGCAGTTGTAGTTGAGCTGTATGTACCCGGGCGCTGCTTGGAGCAATTGAGGGGGTACTACTCATTGCCACTATGACCTTTCTGTAATTATATCCCAATAGAGTAAATTTGAGCCACATTATTTTGATGGCTGATAGTCTGCTATACGGTCCGTTGGATGAGCACTTAAAATTATCTGTAGACAGTTTCTTTGGAAAGTATTTAATAATCTTCCTTTGCCACTCAAAGAGCCCACTTTTCATAGCCATACTTAACCACTTTCATGGCTGTGACTTTTCACGTTCACTTCTCATCTTGCAATAATCTTATCTTTTTCTTTGTAGACTTATCTTGTTCTTCCAAACCTTAAACAACTGCTAAGATTATCCTACGCCTTGGTCGTTCTACTTCTCAGGTCTTCACTGCATTCTCCATCGTCACTAACAACAAAACACAGGTAGTTGATGCTATTCACTTAACTGACTTTCTTGTTAACTATCATTATTTTGTTTTTGTTATCAAGTTTCACCCATTTAATCCCATTTATTCAAGTTTCAGTAACGTAAAATTTCTAACAAATATTACCTAACCTTTTTTTGGCATCCTGGACTATTAAGGCTTCCGAAGTTCGTTCATTTAGCTAGTATCATTGAGCAAAGATATTCATGTCAGCTTCATAATGTAAATTTAGTTTTACCTTCCCGTTCGATGCTTTATTGCCCTAGAGTTTGTCCGGTGGGCTTTACGACAAAGTTAATCCAAATACTCTATATAATATGGGATAGGACCCAACCAAATGTAATTTCTTGTTTTATACACAACGACATACTAACCTCACATTCTTAATAGTCTAGTCGCTTAGTTAAAGGTTCGTGAAAATTTGGAAAAAAGTGTGAAAATTGGTCCACATGGGCAGTTTGATGTGCTCTTTTGAATGAGAGTGGAACGCAAGTGATCCAACCACCTTAAAAGGGGGAAACAGGGGATAAAATTCACCCAAGAGGGGGAAAAGCAAAAAAATTCTTTTTCCGTATTTTAGCGTCATATTCAGTGTGTATACTCGGGATTAGACATAAATTGAAGCAAAGTGATGGAAAAGATGCTTGGAGTGTCCCACCATCAAAAGGAGTGGTGGGGTGGGGGGGGGGGATATTCACCTGACAGGGGGAAACGCGAAATATTTGTTTTGTCCTATTTCAAATTCGTGTTCGGTTTGTTTATTCAATCTCATATAGTCACTGATTTAATGCCATGGCGAAAGTGCAGAGGATATCCTGGGAGGGGAGAAACAGGAGTAAATATTTTCCCCTGGGGAAATGTTAAAGAGGAGAAATTTCTTATCTGCTGTCTCTAAGTTTGTTCTTGCCATTTCTGGAGGAATTCTCGAGATCGAGTGGTACAGTATTACATCCCAAATCCTAGAAAGAGGAAATAGGGGAAACTTGGTGGGGGGGAGGAAGCCAAACGGAGTTTCTTTCAATTTTGGCTGCAGCGGTTATGATGACTCTACTGGGTATAGATGACAAACACCGGACAGGGGAAACTGTAGTGACAGCTTTGACACGTAAAACTATAACTGCCTCCCCCTCTTTGGCTCTTCTTTATGAAGGTAATACACTATTATATCTTTTTTTTAAAGATATAATCTTAAACACTTAAGGAAGAAATAAAAAGAGGTAAAAATAAGAAAAAAAAAGAAAAGTGGTACGTAGTTGGTGCCCTGGTTCAGCAGCTATTCGTTGCTGGCGTCAGATCTGTAGCTCGCTCCATTACAGGCACACATATCAGTGCACAGTAGTGAAGTCTTCATGCACTTGCGTGGTGGCTTTCAGGCTTTTTTGTAGCCACATTTGACTAGTTCTTTGCACGCCTTGGAAGCCTCGGGTAGCGTCGTTCAGACCGGATGCCACTCATCATTTACGAACTTCCATCCAAATTCAGAGGGGCGGAAGATTCTGAATGGGGTCGGCTGCTCTTCCTCCAATTTGGCCAGCCTGAAAGTGTGCACGTCTGATGTGGTGAGGAAGGGCGTCAGATGTTGGTGGGATGCGGTCAATCTGCCGTTCCTTGGCAAAAAACACTTTTCTCACTTCGTCAACACACTGGACTTCGCTTGTCCGCTCATAGCATAAAACTACAAATCTCTCCAGTAACTCTTGCGTTCCCAGTCTCGTACCAGTCGAAGCAGACGACAAATCCAAGAAAGCGTCAGTTGCATCGGGATAACTTCTCCAAACATTAAAGGCTTTCTTCTTTCCAATGCCAGAATAGGAAGATACTGTATCGCAGCCTGTAAATTCGTGGAAACAAGGCAAAGCTTCTGAATTTTGAGGGCCAAGCGTATGAATTTCGTGAGCTGGGATGATTCTGCGCTGCTGCTTCACACCAAAGTCCACACAGAGCTCAATACGTGGGACGTATGAGCAAGCAGCCACAGCTAGCACGAGCACATCTGTATCTACGGTTCGCATCATAACTTGTTGGTGACCAGACAGGTAGCAGTGACGAACGTGGAGGATAATTCACATATCCGCCTCTTCATGATCGCTGGGGACCAAATCATCTCGAGCAACTGACACCGAGGGCACAACATCTGAATCCTTTGTGCTATAAACTTCTTTTCCAAACAAATTTATTCTTGCCAAGCGGTCTGTTAACAGGAAGAACAGTTGCTCTTTGTTTTCTTCGGTACGGAGGAAAGCAGCCCAGTTCCAAAGGATAGGAGTCGATTCTCTTAGGCCGACTCGCTGTCCGAAACTTCTCTTTCTCCTTTCTTCAAGCTGCTTTTGATGTACCTGTCCCATATAACGTCGATGCGACTGGCCATCTCTAGTTGGTTATGAATGTAAAGTAGAAAAGCTGCATCCACTTAATCTTTAAAGAGTTTGCAGGAGCCGGGTTCAAGCAGATGAACCAAGGATGATCCATCGAATACTTTTGCACTGAATGGAAGAATAGTAGTTGGTATGTCCAACAGTGGTTCTAAACAAGTTGTGAGGTCAGATTTTGCAGTTTTCCTGAGGGATCCACTGTCGGACAGTGCAGGGCGAGTGGGCTGGTTCTCGTGCTTAGAAAACTCGTTCTTGTCGCCGCCATGAGACTGGCAGGCAATATACAATCTACCAAACAAATAAAAACTATTTGTCAGACTATAAATCTCTTGTTTCGCTTTTGACGGTTTCATGGCTATCACACTTGTGAATAGTAGCAGATTATATATCTTAGTAACATCTGTGACTGGTGTGGAGCATGTTGACAGTCGTTCCTGGTGCCGTGTACTACGTTACCGGGCATGACCTACCTCATTTCAAGGGTAAGATGGTCGTTTTCTGATTCAGCAAATGGGTTGCCCCTTCCTTGAATGACTTGAAGATAAGTCCTAAGCATCATGGGTGTAAGCAGCATCTTGTGTAGAGGGGGGCAGCCGCTTCTGTGATGCAGGGGGGACGGGTCGTACTAATACTTCCCGAGGTCCTTTGAATATAGTTCTTTATAAACTAGTCATTCTATATTTCGCTGAAACTCAGCCTTTAGCATTTTCCATGTTCTACTTTTCCTGCAACAGTATAATATAAGAGACCCACTATACAACTTCCAATTTCTAGAAAACATAAACACCACAAAAGCGATTTGACACAAATCACATTATGGTTAGATAACAGCTTCTTCTAATAATTCAATTCAAAAATTTACAGTTGGGCAAAATTAAATATCAAAATTGGTATAGGGGAGACTGGCCCACGTTTAGTCAAAGCAAATAGTTTCAATATAAGCCTATGGGCCTATGGGGTTTCTGGTGGATTATAAAAGCTCTGACATATGGCAGTGTACGTTTTTAAAATGTTTGACCTTAATTAATACTTTTACCAAAAATATCAGATTGGATCAGGTTTTAAGGTGATAAACTCTGGAATTTTGTTCAATTTTGTCTGAAAGCCTACGGCTAATTACCAATACTAGAAAACTCGCGTTGTAAACTCGCATTGTATTCTCTTATTATTTGCCTGTTTTTGGAAGCTTCCGAGACGTGCCATCTTCACCAGTTTGCTGTTAGTATTTTTTCATCCTTCGGGATAGCGAACTCCCAAGTTCGGCCACAATACCTGGGGTAAATTCTGCATGCCATACGAAGGTGTTCAAAAGTGGGCTATACTTGTAAAGGCTGTGTAAACAGCATATTAAAAGGTTGAAGGCAAGCTTAAAACCCAATACTGTGTGAATTCTGGCGTTGTCTAATCCTGTCAGAACAGTAGGTGAACTAAGTTCTATTTTTTCCTGTTAAATTTCATTCAAGAAAAAATGATTAAAATTAAAACAGAAGAGAAAAGAAAGAAAGGTGGCTGTTATCCAGAAGAAAATACAACAGCAATTGTTTTTGTCTTATTCTACAAGAAGTCAGTTTAATTCTCTGTAAGTACTGTCGCTATCCCAAAAGGAACGCTTCAATACTACATAAAAAAAAGTTGAGTAGCTAAAAAGCCTTCTGCAAACTATGGAGGTGAGTTCTTAACGCACTGTTACAACAAATAGTACAAAGTTACAGTGGAACAAGAAAAAGGACTGAAAACTAACTTAAAAATGATAGCTGATGTGCTTTCGACTGTATTCCCCTATAAGCGTGTAAATTTGCATACACTTATGCCACTGTTAGGAGTACCGGATAACGGAACTGCAAAGGCAGTGGAGACAGTGGAGGAATTGCAGGTGAAGATTGGTACCGTGGTTTTATGGATTGCCTTAAAACTCTATCAGTAAAAACGGCAGAAAGTACAAGCCTATGACGGACAACTGCTTTCAACCGTCACAGTGTAGGAGCTTTCTTTAACCCCCTGGAGCGAGGCCTACGTAAACACATGTCTAGACCACAAGACATTTGAAACAATACATTTGAAAAAGTAGCAACTGAAGAACTTAATGTCCACTTTTGGAAGGAGACTGGAGCAAGAAATTTTGCGCTAACTGACGAGATGGATATTGTCTTAAAGACAGAAGTTGAAATAAAACTACCACTACTGACAGGTAGAATTAGCGAAGCGGCTTACTCTTGGTGTTGAGCAGTCAATGTATGATTAGAAATTAATACTCTTTAGTTTTTTTTTTAAACCTTAATGAAATTCATTTTGTAGTTTTTTATGCTGACCATATTCTTTCTTAACTTTATAGCCAAAAAACAAGCTTTAATATTCCCCTGGTCACTTTTCTTTTTCTTTTGTCCGGTGGCCAAAAATAAACCAGAGACGGCCGAACCAGTACCGGGGTGGCCCAGGTTTGGCACTCTTGACCTCTTGGATAGAGAGGCGTCCAGGTGGAAAAATGGCGGAGTATTTCTTGTCTTTTTCAAGGATGGTATTGATTGAATTCTTTGGCATGCTCAGCAACTTTTTATCGCTTGAATAAACTCATAGTGAATTAAACAAGTCAAAATCAGCCGATCGTGGGCCACTCTCCTATCTATATATCGGACCGAAAATCAATATTGAAGATCGAAACGTAAATGTTGATATCGCAAACGATATTTGGAAATTTCCGTTTGTTTCCAGCTTTTTAAGCATCTACCAGGTAACGTCCAACAAAAAATTCCAACATGCGAAAAGTTCTCGTTAATGTCTAGCATAAATTTGAAGTTCTAGGGGGTCAGCTGCCCTCCCCTGCCCCCTTCCCTACGCCCATGCTAGGCATGGCAAATGAATCGCATCTGTAATTTTGGTGTGTCCTCGTGATGCTTCAAGTTTTCTTCAGAAGAAGGGTTTGTGAAACTTTTGTTCATACTCCTCAACGGCCCTTTGAACATCGGGACCTGATGTGATCCATCCAAGCATTGCATCTGGGTTTCCAGTGAGTCTCGTTCATCTTTTCATGCGCTTGATCCATTGCCATGGAAGAAAATGTATGTTTTGTCTTTCGAACCGTGAAGTTTCCTTTCATAAACTCACAAAATACTGCTGGGTTCTGAGTGCTGATGGCAATCAGGTCTCGAACGTGCACCGACAGCCGTCTGGCGTAGTTAGTATTGTCCAGAGCGAACATCCACGGCAGAATTGGCATCGATATAAGGCATAAAATCTGCCTGGCGGATGGATCGTACGAACATCAACAAAATCAGTATACAGCGTGGACACTTACCTTTTCATCGTATTATCCGGTTCATTTTGTTTACATACTAAACGATGAATCATTGCCATCTCAGTTTTTCGGTTCATCGACTCTTGCACCGAGGGGCTACTGACTTCAGAAATATAGGTGAACGGAGAAACAGCAGCAATGTTTCTGTTATTGTCAGTAATTCTTTTGGAATTTTTAAGGATACTGTGATGTCATCCATCGAAGCATGGCATCTGGGTTTTCGGTGGGTCCAATCAAACCGGTTGTTCCTTTCGTTTTCTTGTTCATCTGTTCATGCGCTTGATTCATTGCCATGGGAGAAAAAGTATGTTTTGTCTTTCGAATCGTGAAGTTTTCTTTCATAAACTCACAAAATACACCTGGGTTCTGGGTACTGAGGGCAATCAGGTCTCAAACGTGCACCCACAGCCGTCTGGCATAATTTGTGTGGTCCAGAGTGAACATCCACGGCAGAATCTTTCGCAGAGCATTGACATAAAAGAATAAAATCTGCCTGGCGGATGGATCGTACTAACATCAACAAAATCAGCAAGGCCGTATCCAGGAGGGGGCTACCTGTTTTGAACCCCCCCCCTACCCGAAATTTTTGACCGAGTGAAAAATTAGTCTAAAAAATACCTGTAAAGACAAAACCTTACCAGAAAAAAAATATACTCCCGCACTAAATCCTACTGTATTTTGTGGGTAAACGGTTCTGATCAGCTTACGCAATTAGGTAACCGTAGATAACCCCATGTTCACCTGACCTTGCATAGTAAATTAGGGTTAATATGCGCTATTATCCTATTGCATTTTGTGGCATAAAAAATCATATTGCAATTTTGTGGGTAAACGGTGTGATGAGCTTACGCAATTAGGTAACCCCATGTTCGCCTTATTATGCAAGGTCAGACCTTGCATAGTAAATTAGGATTAATGAGGGTTCGAGGTAAATTAGGATTTAAATTAGGTAAATTAGGAAGTAAATTAGGTCAGACCTTGCATAGTAAATTAGCATTAATGGGGGCTCGAGGTAAATGTTATAAGAGAGTGCAAGATTGTCAGTTCAGTTTAGTTAAATTTTGGACTTGGATAAGAGAAGAGTGATTTTCAATATGAAGAGGAAGTGTGACATTACGTCGTTTTTCGTGCCCAAGCAGACCAGGGATGTTTCTGACAGTGGCGTTAGCGCGACGTCTGCGGAGCGTTCATCTACACCTGTGGATCTGAAGGGCACTGGAGCCATCGTTGAAGCTTCTGAATCACACACACTGGAACCAACCACGACACAACACGCACCTACACCAACCCTGTCTCTGTCGTTGTTTACAAATGACATCGGTCGTTTTGTCAACAAATCATCCAGTCTCGATGCAAATTCTAAAATTCGTTTGCTGAATAGCCCTTGGACTTCAGATATCTCCTACATTTTTCCAGTATCCGACAAACGGAAGCTGAAGTTTCAGTTAACTTGGCTCGCTCGTTTCAGTTGGTTGTACTATTCTCCGTCTGAGGACGCTGCTTTTTGAAGATTTTACATTCTGTTCTCGTCAGAGACAGCTGGCAAAGACTGCCATCAGCGCTTGGGGAATCTAGTCACCAAACCATTCAGGAACTGGAAGGAGGCGATAGAGTGCTTCACAGCTCACCAACAAGCAGAGTTTCATAGAAACTGCATCGTATCGGCTGAAAACTTCATTTCTGTCTTGGAGAAAAGGCAGGACAATATCGTGCACCAACTAGATGTGGCGAGGAAAGCGAAGGTTCAAAAAAATCGCCAGAAGTTGTGACCAGTTGTTGAGAGGGTGATATTTTGTGGGCAGCAATAGCTTGCCCTTCGTGGTACCAACGATTCTCACAATGATGGCAACTTCCGAGCACTACTGCGGCTGAGGGCGAGACACGGGGACGAAGTTCTGAAGAACCATCTTCTTTCTGCGGCCGGAAATGCCACATATCTTTCTCCCATAATCCAGAATGGTATTATTGCCACATCCGGGGAGCTTCTTCAGCAGTCTATTGTGGAAAGAGTAAACGCAAGTCCATTCTTTTTGGCGCTTGCCGATGAAACGTCGGACGTTTCAAATACCGAGCAGCTGTTTGTTTGCGTCCGCTACACTTTCAAAGGGCACCTGCACGAGGACTTCCTTGGTTTTACTCCAGTTTCTGATTTGACTGGGCAAGGTCTGGCTTCATCAATCCTGCTATTTCTCGAAAGCCTTGGTCTTAATCTGAACAAGATGGTTGGTCAGGGGTATGACAGTGCAGCAGCGATGAGTGGGCATCTTAGGGGTGTCTAGGCTGTTATACGTGAAAAGTATCTGAAGGGGCTTTACATTCATTGTAGTGCGCACAGTCTCAGCTTGGTCATCTCTTCTGTATGCTCTATTCCGGCGTTTAAGCATTTCTTCGGTGTCTTGTCACAAGTCTGCAATTTTTACCAGATACGATTTTTCTGCTGATACGAAACAGGATGGGTGGAGCGCCACGATTCAGTCGTGCGTTTTCTTGAGCTGAACCGACCAATCCTACGATCCCTGGAAGCTCTTGAAGAGAACTGAAATGCAGAAACTTCTGCACAAGCGGAGCAGTTGCTGGACACGATGAACAAGTCGCAATTTGTTGTGTGTCTCCATGTGGTCAAAAAGCTTTCCTGCCTTACGTTTCCACTGTGCAAGACTCTTCAGTCAGATGCCTGTGATTTGGCAGCTGCATGCAGGCACGTGGAAACTGTTCTTTCAAAACCAAAGAAAATGCGAGGAAATACTGCTACTGCTTTCACGTCTATTTTCAACGAAGCTCAGCGTTTTTCCAGCGACTTAGGACTGGAGATGACTCGTCCAAGGACGAGAGATGGCAGGAGTATGCATTCAGACGATCCGGACCTTCTCAACCACTATAGAACCTCGCTCTTTATTCTTTTCTTGGACCACTTCACTTCCGAGCTGAAACAACGATTTGTGCTTCACCAGAAAGACTGGCAGAAACTGCTGTCACATCTCAGCGTCCTTTCTCTTGCCAAAATTGTTTCTTTCGATCTGAAGGCATTAAACCTGGAATCCTTGGTTGAATTGTATGGCAATATTCTTCCCGAGCCAGACTGACTGAAGAAAGAAATTGAGCTATGTCGCATCAAGTGGGAGAATGTTCCGGTATCAGAGAGGCCTACTTATGCTGTGTCTTCGCTTCAGGCATGCGACGCCACCTTTTTTCCAAATGTTTTTCTTCTTCTGGCTGTTCTTGTGGCGTTACCTGTTAGCACTACTACTCCGGAAAGAAGTTTCTCAACGCTCAGAAGGCTCAAAACCTGGCTGAGAAATTCAACAGGAGACGAATGATTGAGTGGCTTAGCCCTCCTTGCAGTCCATAGGGACGTTGACATCTGCCCTGACAAGGTCATCGACATTTTTGCAGGGAAGAAAAATTGTCGCCTGGATTTCATTTTATAGATATTCACCCTTAGATATTTACTTTTAGCTAAAAAAAATAAAAAAAAAAAAATATATTGACTACTTTTACTATTTGGCTTCTTTTTGCGTTAACTGTTTTTGCTGTCTCCAAAAAACAAATTTAGCTTATAGTATTTAACTGTATGTAAATACTTGTCTTGTTTTTGCGTTACGAAAAAAAAAATGCCCCTTAAAGACACGAAAGTATCCCTAGTGAACGCGTCCTCGTTCGCAAGGGGCGGACTAACGGTCTCGAGCTACCGTAATGTTTTTCGAAGATGTTAGGCAAAGTCCATGGGAAAAAATCGGGTCCCCCCCCCCCCCGAACAAAAATCCTGGATACGGCCCTAAAAATCAGTGTACAGGGTAAATACTTACCTTTTCATCGTATTATCCGGTTCAGTTTGTCTACATGCAAAACTATGAATCATCGCCGACTCAGTTTTTCGGTTCATCGACTCTTGCACCGAGGGGCTACTGACTTCAGAAATATGGGTGAACGGAGAAACAGCAGCAATGTTTCTGTTATTGTCAGTAATTCTTTTGGAATTTTTAAGGATACGTTAAAAAAAAAAATTGAAAATGATAGAAATTGAAGCCCTTCGTGACCATTTTCACCCCTGCTATACACCCCCCCCCAGTAATTTACTACGGCACTCCGAAAACTTACCATTACTTTCTTCTTCTTTTTTCTAATACCCGAGAATAAAAACCGAATGCCGAGTTAAAAATGACAAAAACAAAAATTTCCTATTTCCTCCTGCTGGTTGAATTTCACCCCACCCCTACGTTGGTGGAACTATCCAAGCACTTTTCCATGGGTTCCCTTCAGTTTCCATCGAGTAGCGAAATATACTCACCAAATATCCAGCTGAAATAGGCAAAAAGATACTTTTTCGCATTTTCCCCTTTGGGTGACTTTTACCCCCTGTTTCCGCCCATTAGGGTGGTCGGACCGATAGTGTCCCAGTCTCATTCAAAAGAGCACGTCAAACAGCATGTGTGGACCAAGTTTCATACTTTTATCAAAATTTGCACGAACCGTCCTGTTTTGTGGACAAAGCGACTAGACTATAAACCACTGTATATATAATTAGGCAGTAAGTTTACCACAGATGATTTCTGGCTCTTCATTCTCGGTGCGAACAAAAAGCTCCTCCCACTTATTCATGCATTAGTGGGTTAGTGTGTATGCGTCAATCATTGAGACATGGTTTGAAATTGTATTATTCGTAATTGAGAAAGCAGAAAAAAACTTGGTGAGCCGGCCAAGTGGTTTTCCACTGTCCCATCTCACAGGTATGACTTAATTTGCATACAAATTATTACTTAATATATTATTTATGTACAGGGGATTTAACTGATTGTCCTATGTAGGATTACTAAAAAAGGGGGCGGGGTGTGATGAAATTTGTGAAAATAAGGAAAGTTGTTTTCTTTTAATAACTGGTGGAATAGATATAATGGTTTCAGGGGCGGATCCAGGATTTCTTAGGGGGAGGGGTGCAAAATAGGTTGATCCGATAAACTGACGTTAGGAGTAAGTTTAATTAATGCAAACTTACCTTAATTAGGTACATTACACTACTTTAGACGACGTTAGGGGGGATGCCCCCCCCTAATGTAATTCATTTTTTGTCTTTCTTTCCATTCTTAAACCAATGTTATATTTACCTTTTGCATTATTACAGCACACTATATACACATTTATATTAATTTATATGCAGTGTTATAGCCATACCAATTATTCTCTTTTCCTTTTTTATTCTTTAATAATAATTTCTGGTCGTTTTGAGCTTCAGTTATTGTAGGCTTCTAATTCTACTGATCTTAAGTTTAATATGGCCTTTACTTTTCTTTAAGAAAAACTTTCTTTTTCGTAAAGTTTTCGTAGTATATATATATATATATATATATATATATATATATATATATATATATATATATATATATATATATATATATATCATTTGATCTGCCATCAGCTGTCCAATTACCCTGGAACACGTATTTTGGCAGAAACATTCTCAAAATGCCGTTGAAACCAACTTGAGACTTCGAAACCTACTTTTAATTCCTAAGAACATCTAATAATAACATTGGACTACTAATTACTGATTTTCTTATATGTATTGGAATATATTAATTTAAAATTAGTTTCTTCAAAATTTAGTGTTCCAACGTTTCGCGTTCAAGAGAAATCTGACTTGTCTACCCGTGAAAAGATCTAATGTCGCTTATGTTTATACGTTCTCCGGAGCACTCGCACCTCTGCCCGGGTTTTTATAATGGGTGAGATAGGGAAAGATCATACTGCTAATTATATATACAGTACTATAAACTAACCACGGTGAAATTATTCTTGCATATATCATTAATTAGTTTAATGTAGCCTACTTGTCTGGTTTACTATAAAAGGAAAGAATCTTCATAAAAGTTTTTTCTGTTAGCTTAATCAAATGCCTACTCTAGGTCTATAACACTGCGGACTTTTCACCATCAAATCTACAGCCTCTCTTCATCCAAAAGCTGTCGTTGTGCTAAGCAATCTGCTTTCTGTAGAAACCAAGCTCATGCCTCAATAGTTAGGACACTCATTTTTATTCCCTATCTTATAAAGGGGACTTATTATAGTTGCCTTCTTATCACTAAGTATATTCTTATCTTCTTATCAACCTCTCTTCATCCAAAAACTATCATTATGCTAAGCAATCTGCTTCCTGTAGAAACCAAGCTTATGCCTCATAGTTAACACACTCATTTTTATTCCTTATCTTAAAAAGGGGACTAATTATAGTTGTTTTCTTATCACTAAGTACTTCCCGTTTTTCAAAAATTGTGACTTCGTGTGTTTTCAACTCTTATGCTTAACTGCTCCAGGACATTTGGGTTCAGTCGTTTTCTCCTCACCAGTTTTCATACTACTGTCACCCTGCCTCAGATCCTGTAGGCTTTGCGAATCTGTAAGATAGTCACTATAACTGATCTAGTTTTCAAATCCCAATTTTTCTAAGAAAAATTATCATGCATAAGAAATTAATGGTTGATTTCGAAGATCTAAGAGCCTGGGTGCTTTTTATAAATTACTGTCATATAATAGTGTAAAACAACATGGCATAATATTACCAAACGAAAAAGAGCATAATTATGCACAGCAGTAGAGAAAAAAAAAATTGAAACACAGCTCTGTAATATTGAAAGAATTCCCAGATGTTTTATTACGAACTTTGATACAATCCAGTATGACACGTATACGAACGGCTAGCAGCAGAACTTATCGGACAAAAGGCATAAAACCCTTAACTTCTACTCTTTTGTAAGAATCGGAAAAAAATATTTTTCCCTTCCCTGTATACAAAACTTAAATTACCCTAGCCATCCTCCACCCCTCCCTAAAAAAAGAAAAAAAAATCAAAGTTTTTACTCTCTTCCCCATGATTGAGACAAAATAGTGTAAACTTACCAAAACTAGGTATAATATTGGTAACCACTTTGATGAAGCCTACTGACTGTATAATAATAAATACCTGCTTGGCTTTAGGCTTCAGGTACCCACTACATAACGTCACACGCTTGATTCCAAAGCTGAAAGTAATGAACAATTATATAGGTGGATAATTTGATCAGAAAACGAAAGATACAGTAATGTAATCAATCGATGTTGTGATGCTCTAAAAAGGAAAATCATTTTGGAATGGATAGAAGATGATATAGAGAAGGAAAATCAAATCATGTTTTGGGAATCGAAATCTGTCAATTATGCCAAAATTGATATTCAGTATCAAAATTAACTAGGCGTTATGAAAATGAAAGACGCTAATGGGGATTGATGAAAATAAAATACGACAAGAAGGAACATATGGTTTGTAATTATGGAATATAACGCATTTTGCTTGTTATCTATGTGGAATCTAAGAAGATGAAATAATAAAGGGACTCTAATACAAAAGGAGGCCTTAGAATATGTGAATTTTCAGTCAGACAGTGTGAAGCAAAACTAAAGACAACTCCTGTATGATGTAACCTTAAAAAAAATGGAAGCTTAAGCAAGTTCGTATATACCCGTAGTTACACGATTACAAGCAATTAAACATATTTTGAGAAAAAAATTGCCTTATCTTGTGAAAATTCTTAAGGCATTTTCCTATTAACTAGGAGAAAACCAATAGAAAATATCACGGATACGTATTAATTTCTTTGATTTCCCCCCTAGGATTAATCGTATCGAACAAATGATCCCAGAGGATTGGGAGAGAGCTCATTTGATCGGAAACCAGAAGTTTTAGTACCCTTTTTAAGTGACTAAAAATATTGGAGACAAGCTAGCCCCCTCCCACGGTCATTTTCCCCCCAAAGTCACCAGATCAGAATTTTGAGATAGATATTTTATTCAGTATAGTCGGAAGATACAGTAACTATGTATAATTGGATGACTTGACCCCCCGCAGCATCTGGGGGAGGGGCTGCAAGGTATGAGCTTTGCCCATTGTTTACACATAGTATTGATATGTGTCACTAGTTTTTTTTGCAATAATCTTGGTTATTATGTGGAATTTTCTTTTCTTTTTTGTTTATGTTATGAGAAGCAGCAAAACACAGCTCCAAATAAAGCCGTTTTAAGTAAAGCGTAATTGACACTCTTTCTGTTAGGAGATCTAAGGGTTAGCTCTACTCTTGTTTGTGGTAAGATCTGTTCATTTTATGTTTGACTTGATTATTAATTGTAAATTCTTTTCATTTAAGCCTCGTTTGTTCAACATAATAATTTCTGTTCGTTATAATTTTGAATTGTTTATTCAAGCCACAGTATATATAATAACAGTATGATCTTTCCCTATCTCACCTATTATAAAAACTCGGACCGAGGTGCGATTGCTCAAGATAATGTATAACCTGTTATAAACGTAAGCAACATTAGATCTTTTCACGGATAGACAGGTCAGATCTCTCTTGAATGCGAAACTTGGCTTCAACATTGAAACACTAATTTTGAAGAAGCTAATTTTAAATTAATTTATTCCAATACATACATGAAAATCGGTAATTAGTAGTGCAATGTAATTATTAGATGTTTTTTAGAAATTAAAAATAGGTTTCGAAGTCTCAAGTTGGTTTCAAAGGCATTTTGAGAAAGTTTCTGCCAAAATACGTGTTCCAGGGTAATTGGACCGCTGATGGCAGATCAAATGAGAGGAGCTGTTTGTACGTACCGATATATATATATATATATATATATATATATATATATATATATATATATATATATATATATACTGCGAAAACTTTACGAAAAAGAAAGTTTTTCTAAAGAAAAGTAAAGGCCAGATTAAACTTAAGATCAGTAGAAATAGAAGCCAACAATAACTCAAACTCAAAACGACCAGAAATTATTATTAAAGAATAAAAAGGAAAGGAGAATAATTGGTAAGGCTGTAACACTGCATATAAATTATATAATAAAATAAAAAATAATATAGCATATCAAGCAATAATCAAGCAATCAAGCAATAATCAGCATATCAAGCAATAATCAATAATCAAGCATATAAATAAAAAAAAAAACACTTTTTTTGTCGTCTGAAAGCAAAAAATTCAAACAAGCTATGTGCGTGAACAAGGGCCACAGTAAAAGAATTTGCTTTTCGTCTGATATTATATAATATGGATTCGGTTACTCAAACACACATTATATTGCACAATATACATTTTGCTGAAGAATGAAAAAACAAAACATTGCGCGGGGGGAGCTGGAACACAAGATTCATAAGTGACCATCATATATGAAAATAGTTTTGAACGGGGAATCAAAAGTCATTATTCTTATTGTATTATATTGGACTTTCGATTCCCCATTCAACACTATTCTCATAAATGGTCTTTATTTTGACAATTGTATACTAGCTTCCCCCCACCTTATCTCTAATAGGACCAAGTGGGCCCTATGTTATATGCAAAAGCTTGCTGAATCTGTTTGCTTATGTAATTTTTTTGCTTATTTCTCATTAATAGTTTGTTCAGGATACAAAGTAATGCCAATTATAAAATCAAATCAAACAACGACAGCAAAAATTATCCTAATTTTAGAAACTGTCTAGATTATATCAGGGCCGTTAACGGGGAGGGGGGAGATTTTCAGGATTCAACAAACATAGGAAAACTTCCCTAGGTAGTTCATTTGAATCTATGTCATATCTTTATTTTGCATCAAATGCGAAATAACAACCTTTGTATGTTTTAAGCTTTAACTTCAATCTTTACTTCTATCAGATTTTTTTTTTTTTTTTTTTTTTTTTTTTTTTTTTTTAATATATATAGAATGGAAAGTCAATCAAGTTAAGTTTCCCGTCAAGTTATAAATTTTCAGAATCCTACAGGCATAGGAAAATATCTCCACTTAGTATATTTGAAATAGTTATCCACATAGGCTAGTATGTTACATAGACTTTGAAGCAATCATTTTGATAAAGTTTCCAATTCGATCATTACTTCAAAAACAAAAACAAAAATTCTTAAATTTTAGAGTGGAAGAGATAGAAAGACAAAGTAAAGCATCGAACAATAAATGTTAAAAATAAGAAAGAGGAATTTGAACTCATTTCATCAGTTTTCCTTTCATCACTACGAATAGTCTTGCAGCCATCATAGCAATCATGGTGTTTATAAGTCCATGACCACTTTTTTTTTAAACTTTTCGTTTGGTTGGCTGTTCATGTCGAAAAAATGATATTTACTTGGCAGTTTCGTCTTTTTTAGACCCAAAACAAGCTTTTTACTATATTCTCCAGGTATCCAGTTCAAAGTAAAAATTCTGCATGAATAAAGAATCTTATTTCTAGATTCATTAACTGACCAACAACTTTCTTATAATAGAAGATGAAGCACCTCGAATTTTCAGAGCCTGTAGAAAGGTACCGTAATAACCAGACAGCATACTGCAAAAACTCGAGTTCTTGGTAAAAGGAGATTTTTTTTTCTCATCTGCAATGGATGGTCCTGGGAGTTACGGCTAGAATTTCCTCTGTTTCCAAATTTATGGTAAGTCACAATGACGTTTGATTTTGGCACAAATCCAACAGAAGTGCCAGCAAAATGAATAACAAACTTGCCATCAATTGGAGAGCTTTTAAAAAAAAATAAACTGTTTTGAAATGCAAATGAATATAAATTATGTAAAAAAAACAGAAGACCTAAATAGAATATTTACTGGGGTAATTCAATGGGAACTTGTGAAATTCTCTTTGTGAAACCAAGGCTAAGAACCCACGTCTTAAACTTAGGTAGTTCTATTGACTGATTCAATCTCTTTGCTCTTATACGTTGACTCTAAAAGTACATACAAATTTCTGCAATTTTCCCTTTATTAATCCGTCATCTGTATTGTTTCTCTTTAGATAGAAAAAGAGCTTTTAATGTCAAATATGTCCGTATCTTGGTTGTCTAAGAGATCCTTCGTTGAAAAAAAAAATTCCGAGCTTATATTCCAAGAGCCTTAAAATGTTTCCTTTTTTCTTCATTCCTCAGTAAAATGTATATTGAGTAATTTAATGTGTATTTGAGGAACCGAATCCGAATTATACAATAGGAATAGGAAGAAAAGCAAATTCTTTTACTGTGGCCCTTGTTCACGCACCTAGTTTGTTCGATTTTTTTTAGACGAAAGATAGAACTATTTCATTTCTTTGTTACTTATGAAGGAGGTAAGGTGAAGTAATAATACGAAATTGACATTACAATCCCAACCGGCGGTGCTGATCTTCGTTTCATGACTCTTCAGCCAGGAAGTACAATGTGGGGGCTGGGGACCTGTCATTTTGTGCTTTCACACACCCTTCCTGTTTACCTTCCCCATATTTCTCCAGGTTCCAATTTAGATATGGGTTGACTCTGGCTGAGATTACAGAGTCACGCAACTGACCCTCGTTCCAAACCAAACAACCAGCACCACCAAGAATTGAACCCCTGTCCACACGGACAAAGAATTGCAAGTCGAGCGTGATAACCACTCGGCTAGAAAGGCTTGAATAAATAATTCATACTTATAACGAACAGAAATTATTACCTTGAATAAACGAGGCCCAACATGAACAGAATTTACAATGAATAATCAAGTAAATCTTAAACGAACTGATATCACCACAAACAGGAGTAGAGTTAATTCCCCTTAGGCCTTTAAACAGAAAGATTGTCACTTGCGCTTTACTTAAAACGGTTTATTCAGAGCGGTATGTTTCTATTTGTCATAACGTAAACAAAGACAGAAAAGAAAATTCCACGGAATAACCAAGGCTATTGCAAAGAACTAGTGACATTAGACTGATTGAAAACTTATTAACATTATTCCTGGAAGTCTCAGCAGTTTCGGTTATGTTAATGTTAAAAATACTAATTTAAATATGTGTTGTTTTCAGTAAAGCACAAATGACACTCTAGCCCTTAGAAGGCATAGAAGGGGGGCTGGTCCTCCTTTTTGTGGTAAATTCAGTTCTTTTAAGTGATGTCTGTTCGGTTTAAGTTTTAAATATTTATATTACTTTATTTCTGCTCTTCTTTTATTTGATTCAGTTCTTTATTTTTCTTCGAGGAACCATTTTCTTAATAAGTTCATTTTTATTTTTTAATACGGGTCGGTTCGTTTTTATTAATATTGTTTTTTTTTGTTGGTCAATACAACCAACATTTGTACAGTTTTGTTTGTTTTTTTTCTGCACAATAATTAAGGCTGTGGCTTACTAGATATGTTTAGGACAAAATTTCTTCAGCACAAAAAATCATGAATGAGAATACAGAATATTATACAGATAAATGGATTGAAAGTATGCATAATTTTTCCCTTTTCCAATAGTTCGTGGTAACGAACTGTAAGTAAGGAGTGACCTGGCTCAATAGTAACCGAAACTCTAAAATACAGAATTTTGATACCAAAAGACATTTATCGAAAAAATTACATTTTATGCTGATTTTAAATACATAATCTTAACGAAAAATATATGATCTTAAGGAAAATCATATAATATAATATGTAAATATATATATATGAAATATATATAAATATATATAATTATATAATATATAACTTATATATATAAATATATATGATCTTAATGAAAATCTTACCATCAGATTCAGCATATCAGAGAACCCTATTGTAGAGGTTTCAAGCTCCTATCTGCAAAAATGTGGAATTTGGTATTTTTTGTCAGAAGAAATATCACGGATGCGTGTTTATTTATTTTCTTTTCCCCAGGGGTGTTCGTATCAACCCGGTTGAACATAGGTACTCTGTAAAAAAAAAAAAAAAAATGATTTCCAACAAAATGTTTTGTTCGAATTCAAACAAGTAAAAAAAAAATCGAATTTTTCTGTTGGAATTGTGACTTGCTTATTGAATTCGAACAAGTCACAAAGAAAATCCAATTTTTCTGTTGGAATTGTGACTTGCTTATTGAATTCCAACAAATGATTGAAATTATCAAGATTTATGTAGGCCTACTTTTCAGTAGAAAAAAGGTAATTTTCAACGTAAATAGGTTATATTAATCAACACGGTTTGAACTTCAACAGTAGTTTGAAGTTTCTTGAATATCATTTTAAATTTGACTATAGGACCATTGAAAGCAATGTGTTCAGTATAAATTCAATTCAAATATTCGAATTACAGCAGAAAAAGCGGGATGTTAATTGAATTTTGCGTATAAGAAGATAATGTAAAAATAAGGAAACATATTTTTACTTTGAAATAAGATGAGCTTACTTGTCTGCAAAATGAACACGCAGAAATTTATGTACAAAAATTGCACATTTCAACTGGACTCAGAAATACTACACTTGAATAACATGAATAGTGCTTCGAAAACTCCGGTTTGCTGCAGGATTAATTAAAAAATAGGACGATAGCCCAATTAGTTTTATCAAACAAAATTAGACCTTCAGATTCAGCGTATCAGAAAATTTTATTGTGGGGGTGTTGATCTCCTTTCTGCTTCAAATGTGGAATTGGGCTTTTTTCCCAGAAGACAGATCACAGATACGTTTTTATTTTTTATTTGTTCTAGTGTCCTTTTTAAGAGACCGTGAAGATTAGAGGGCAACAAAACGTCCTCCCACGACCTAATTTGTCAAATATTTTGCTTTCGAATGCTATGATTTGAGATAAATTTGACAAAAAAATCATCTCCATCAACTACAGCCGTATAATACAGAGGTAGATGGATCAGATCTGCGAAGGAGCGACGATTTTGCCTAGCGGGCATTTGACAGAGACAGTTTGACTTTGACAGCAAGGTTGCCACCGGCGACACTTTAGTGTTACTTTTGACACTTTTTTTTTTAATGGCACTTTTCGGGACACCTGAGACTATTAGGACACTTTTAAGCAAAAGTGGCACTTTTTTTTGCTAAGTAGCACTATTTTACAAAGAAGGAATTTTTTCAGACGAAAACCGGAAGGAAAACTGTCAATGTAGATATGCATTGATGTCTTTTTTTCTGTCAGCTAAGAGTCTTATCTTAACTCCGCGTGCGGCAATTATTGGATTCAAGAATCTTTCTGTGCGATGAAAAACGTAAACGTGTTTGTCTCTATCTGTGTGTGAGAAATTTTTTTATTCTTATTCTTATCACTGATCACCCAGTGATCTTCGATACGAAATACTTGGCAATGAAGAGGACAGAGACAGACATTTAACTACAATGTGGTCGAGAAGCCTTCAATTGTTTTCAGTTGTTTAGTTCAACTATTTTGTGTTGTTGCAATAATTTGTAGGCTCATAGACGATAAGTCAATCAAGCGGTTTGCAATTCTTGAGTGGGTCCGAATTCAATTATTATGTTTTATTAGTTGAGGGTTGACTACAATTTAAAGAAGAAAAGAGCGAGAAAAGCTAAGAGTGTATTTTTTCACCTCCATGTTAATAGCTGTTACTGTGTTAACCAGTCACTGGGCCAGTGACTGCTTAACTTTACATGTCTTTTCATCGATTTCTGTGACTGGAGCTCTTGAAGCCCAGTGACTAAAAAACTCACTGGTGACATCACCCAACGACTCAGCAACGCAAAAACAAGCACTAAGCTCACTGTTGTCCCACAAGAATAACTAGTGACCTCTTCAGTGACAGGGTCAGTAACGCAAAAATGCGCCCTAACATTTCCGTTCATAGTTTTCAGATTTTTCTTTGAACTCTTGGCAATCGGCAAATGAATAGTCATACATAACCATCATACTAAAAACAAAATTGATACCAAAACTTCCATTATTTTAAATCTCATGCAATCATTAGCAAAATCACAATCTATTTTCACTTTTTTCTAACTTAAATTTATGTTACATTATCACATAAATTGAGTTTGGACACATTTCCTCATTTTAGTTATTTCACTCCCACTAATTTTTGATTGTAAATGTGCTTTCACGCTGATACTCTAAATGCTCATTTTTTATTATAAAGGTGCTTTCATATTGATACTTCAAATGCTAGTTTACTGTTCCTATGCCCTAGTCCCTGGAGACATCTTAACGAAATATTTACTGGGAGTGGCGAGAGTTCTCGAGAAACTTATTCTATTCAGGTTGTGATAAACAGATTAGATGATATAGCTGTCTTATTGTTTTCCCCCTAGTTTTTGGCAAATAAATTATCTCAAAAGACAAAAAAAAAACTGAAGGTGTTTCCTTTTTTCTTTTTCCGTTCCTTTTTCAGGTATGAACAAATACTGCTCAGAAAAAAAAGAGAAGAAAGTACTCTGTGGGAAGAATTTCCATTTTATACAGTAAGCACCATTTGCGTGTTAGCGGGTTTTTGAGGAGGGGGGCTGGAAAGTTGACAAGAGTGGAAGTGCTGCGCAAAGCTGGAAATCAGCACCGACTAAATAAAATCAAAATTTCCTTTTTACAGTTGATAGATGGCATTAGATCCGACATTTCATGTTGGAGAATTTAAAGATGCGGGAAACCACGCGGAGGAGGATCCCAAGCGGATTGGCCAATATTTCGAATATGAAAAGCGAATATTTCGAATATGAATTTTCAAAAATTTGACGCTCGCGACGCTTCGCGTCGCGAGCGTCAAATTTTTGAAAATGACACTTTTTATACAAAATTGACGCTATTTTGCCACCCAAAGTGGCACCAAAAAAATGACTGAGTGGCAACCCTGTCTGAAAGTGCATTGGTGGAAGCCTGATTCTGATGGTAAGTATTTATTTTAGGGATTAATATTGATAACTTGTGTCTTATGCTTCCCAAAATGTTTAAGATAGTTTTTTTTTTAATAAAAATGTTTTCTTGGTTCTAATCTAGTGACTTGCCCCTCCTGAAGGAAACACAATAGAATTCTAAAAAATCATAAGTTTAAAATACCTTCTTATACAATTTCTAAGAGCGGGTGAATTCACTTTACCACCACCCCTCCTAATGCTTAAACATTTAGTTTCAGCATTCATTTTTTGCTAAATTAGATTTTGAGATTCCCAGAAATTAATCTAATCGTACATTAAACCCTCAGTTTTCATTAGTTTGTCCAGTCATATCGATTTTCATAGAGGTTTATTTCATGTTATTAGCAGTAACTTAACTCTTATGCAGAGTTATTTCCAGTTCGTTCTAAGTTCGACTCGAATCTTGGTTTTAATGAGATCTGATGAGTAAGTCAAAGTTATTCAGAAAAGACAGGATTCGTGGCAATATTATTGCAACCGTTCAGCTGTGGAGGAAGAAAAAAAGGGGGTAAGTCTTTCTTTTATTTGTTTCTCGATTTGATTTCATCTTCATTTCAGGTCCATGTGTCACTGTTTTCCTGATCAGAAGATATTTCTTACTCAAGTTTCTTGTGTCGGCCTGCTACTACGCCGTTGAACTACTGATTTCCACCATGAAAAAGTGCAGCCATTAAGAGGTGTCATATTGTCTGGGAGAAATTTTTTGTTGTAGTTTTCTGCTCCTGTAATAAATGATTTTTTTTGTTTTTTTGGTATTTATTAATGCTTAGAAAGAAGAAAGGGAAACTGAATGATGGGAACTATATATTAGACTGTAGACCTAAGAAATTAAACAACGTTAGTGAGGGAAATCATAGGCAGCGCAATCGCGATGCCTAAGTAAAGAACGATGTTGGCGCAATGTATTATTTTTTTTCCATATCAGGGCACTTCGTATCGAAGGAGTTGTCGTAGAAACTTCGAAAAGGGATCATTCGATTGGAAATTGAAGTGGCTAGTGCCCATTTTAATAGTAGAAAGTGATTGGAGGGTAACTTTCTCCCCCCCCCCCCACGCCAATCATTTCCCCAAAACAGATTCAATTAAAATTTTGAGATAGCCATTTTGTTCAGCGTAGTTGATTTCCAAATAGAAAATATGTTTTTGAGAGGGACACTCCCCCGTAACCCTCCGGGCAAGGGTTTTTAGTTATGCCTCGGGGGCATATAAGAACGATGTTGGCACAATGTATTAATTTTTTCCTTTAGAACTGGGCACTCCGTATCGAAGAGGTTGTCGTAGAAACTTCGAAAAGGGCTCATTCAATTGGAAATTGGAGTGGCTTGTGCCCATTTTAATAATCAAAAGTGATTGGAAGGCAACTAACACCCCTTCCACGCCCACCATTTCCTGAAATACATCCAATCAAAATTTCGAGATATCTATTTTGTTCAGCGTAGTTGATTTCCAAATAGAAATTATGTTTTTGAAGAGGAAACTTCCCCACAGTCCTTAGGGCAAGGGTTGCAAGCTATTCCCTGGGGAACATATAAGGTTTATGTAGAAAGCTATTGTAGAAATCATAAGCAGCACAATTGCGATGCCTGAGTAAAGAACGATGTTGGCACAATGTATTATTATTTTTTATGTTTTCTTTTTCCATACAAGGGCACTTCGTATCGAAGGAGTAGTCGTAGAAACTTCAAAAAGGGCTCATTCGATTGGAAATTGGAGTGGCTAGTGCCGTTTTTAATAGTCGAAAGTGTATAGGGGGCTAGGCAACTAGCCCCCCTCCCACGCCCATCATCTCCCCAAACACATCCAATACAAATTTTGAGATAGCCATTTTGTTCAGCGTACTTGATTTTCAGATAGAAAATATGTTTTTGAGGAGGACACTCCCCCCAACCCTCAGGGCAAGGGTTTTAAGTTATGCCCTGGGGGCATATAAGAACGATATTGGCACAATATATTATTTATTATCTTTTTGTCCTTTAGAGCAGGGCACTTTGTATCGAAGAAGTTGGCGTAGAAACTTCGAAAAGGGCTAATTAAATTGGAAACTGGAGTGGCTTGTGCCCATTTTAATAGTCGAAAGTGATTGGAAGGCAACTAAAACCCCTTCCACGCCCACCGTTTCCCGAAACACATCCAATCAAAATTTTGAGGTTGCCAGTTTGTTCAGCATAGTTGATTTCCAGATGGAAATTATGTTTTTAGAGGAAAAAACTCCCCCACAGCCCTTAGGGCGGTTGTAAGTTATGCCCTGGGGGCGCATAAGGTTTTTATATAAGGTGTTGTCGTAGAAACTTCGAAAAAGGCTCATTCGATTGGAAACTCAAAGGGCTAGTGCCCTTTTCAATAGTCAAAAGCGATTGGAGGGCAACTAACCCCCCTCTCACGTCTACCTTTTTCCCAAACACATCCAATCAAAATTTTTAGATAGCCATCTTGTTCAACGTAGTTTTAAGTTCTAGAAATTAGGTCTTTGAGGATGATAACCCCCTACAGCCCTCAGGGCAAGGGTTGTAAGTTATTTCCTGGGGGTAAATAAGGTTTTTATAGAACGCGCTGTCATATAAACTTCAAAAAGGGGCTCATTCGATTGAAAATTGAAATGGCTAGTCTCTTTTTTAATAGTTGAAAGTGATTGGAAGGCAACTAAAACCCTTTCCACGCCCACCATTTCCCCAAACAAATCCAATCAAAATTTTGAGATAGCCATTTTGTTCCACGCAGTTTAAAGTTCAGGAAATTATACCTTTGAGCAGAACACTCCCCCCCCCCCCACAGTCTTCAGGGCAAAGGTTGTAAGTTATGCCCTGGAGGCATATAAGGTTCTTATTGAAATCTTTTTCGTAGAAACTTGAAAAAGGGCTCCTTCAATTGGAAATTCAAAGGGCTAGTGCCCTTTTTAATAGTCGAAAGTGATTTGAGGGCAACTGACCCCCCTCTCACGCCCACCCTTTCCCCAAACACATCCAATCAAAATTTTTTGAGAGCCAATTTATTCAACGTAGTTGAAAAATTTCAAAATTAGGTCTTTAAGGATGACAACCCCTCCCCCCCCTAGCCCTCAGGGCAAGGGATGTAAATTAAGCCCTGGGGGCATATAAGGTGTTCTTAGAAACCATTGTTGTAGAAACTTCAAAAGGGTTCATTCGATTGAAAATTGAAAGGGCGAGTGCCTATTTTAACAGTTGAAAGTGATTAGAGAGTGAGTAATGGCCCTCTCAGGCCCATTATTTTCCCAAACACATCCAATCAAAATTATGAGATATATATTTTGTTCAAAGTAGTTGAAAAGTCCAGAAATTATGTATTTAAGGATGACAACCCCCCTGAGTCTCCAGGGCAAAGATTGTAAGTTATACCCTGGGGGCACATAAGGTTTTTACTGATAGAGTTCTCGTAAAACTTCAAAAACGACTCATGTAATCCAGTACTGAAAAGGCTTTTGCAATCTGTCAGTATCCAAAGGGGGCGAACGATATATAGCCCCCCTATGGTTTTTGCCATACACTCGGACACGTACCCGAAACGAATTCAAATAGTCCGAATGTTAACGGTTGTTATAATAATTGTAAACTGTACCTTTTATGAAGACAACCCCCCCTCCCCAGCCCTCAGGACAAGGGTTGTAAATTTGCCCTGGTGCCATATAAGGTTTTTATGGACTGCGTTGTCGTAGATACTTCAAAAGGGCTCAGTTGATTGAAAATTAAAAGGGCTAGTGCCATTTTTAATAGTTGAAATTGATTGGAGAGCAACTAACTCCCCTCTCACGCCCACCATTTCCCCAAACTCATCCAATAAAATTTTGAGATAGCCATTTTGTTTAACGTAGTTGAAAATTATGGAAATTAGGTTTTAGAGGATGACAACCACTCTAGCGGCCCTTAGGGTAAGGGTTGTAATTTATGCCCTGGGGGTATATAAGCTGTTTATAGAAAGCGTTTTCGTTTCAAAAAGGGCTCATTCGATTGGAAATAGAAAGGCCTAGTTCCCTTTTTAATAGTCGAAAGTGATTGGAAGGCTTGACATTTTTATAGTAAAGATCGATGTGGGTATAATGTATTATTTTGTGTTGTTGTTGTTGTTTAGACCAGGGCACTTCGTATCGAAGTATTTGTCGTGGGAACTTCGAAAAAGGCTCATTCGATTGAAAATAGAAAGGGCTGATGCCCCTTTAATAGTCGAAAGTGATTGGAGGGCAACTACTCCCCCTCCCACGCCCACCCTCTTATTTGCCAAATATATTTAAAAAGCAAAATGTTGCATTAAGATTTAATCAAAATACACTGTGTTAATGCTAATTCCCAATAAGACATTTCAGAAGTATTCCAAGAACGACTGAGGGTACTATGTTGATACTTTCGGGGCTACATCTGCTCTTAAAAATTTAACTAAATCAAAATAGCGTAAGTGTATCCAAGATATCAAAGAAAGTAAACATAGTTTTTTGCGAATGGTATCAAGTTTTCCATTTCAGGTCAACTAGAGGAGGTATGAAACTAAATTAAATACTACTATTTGTGTCCAGATTTTTAAAAGGCCGTATTTTGTTAAAAATTGCTGAAAATTTTTCTCCACCACACAAATACCAGGCCAAACAAATAAAGTCTTAAAAAAACGCAAAGATTTAAAGTATTATTTTCTTTTTTCCTGAAAAGACTATGTCAATATATAACGAACAGAAATTAATTTTTTAAAAAAAACTTCCACAAAATAAGTTTTTCAAGAAAAGTAAAGAACTCCATTAAACAAAAAATGAGCAAAACTAAAATCAAATAATCTACAAAGCATGAAATTACCATAAATCAGTGTCGGTAAATAAATGAAACCCAAAACGAACAGAAATTACAATAAATAACCGAGTCAAACTCAGAACGAGCAGAAATTAACATAAGTTGGGCTCAAAACCCCTATGCCTTCCCAAGGCCAGAACAAAATTTGCACTTTACTGAAAAAATACAAATGAATTTGCATTGTCACTTTAATATACATATAATGATATTTAGTAATCAAAATGTTAATATTATTTGATTTATTAAAGTTATAATTGTAAAAACATTTATTTTTGTTTCAGTAGCGTGCAGTAAAGGCCCCTTTCCACGCCACTTTTTTCCCAAAAATCGTCTGATCAAAATTCTGAGATCTCCATTTTGTCAGCATAGTTGAAAGGCCTAATAGCAATGCATTTGAAGATAACATGATCCCCACACCCCAGAGGAAATTTCTTTAAGTTATAAAATTTGCCCATTGTTTAATTATAATATTTGTACAATATTAGTATTTTCAGAATTATTTATACATTTTTCGAGTAGAGAGAGAAGGACGAATTTTACTACGGGGACTTTGCACGGGGAGAATTTTCCATGGAGAGCGAATTTTCCAGGGGGTGGATTTTACAGGGAAAATTGTACACTGGGGGAATTTGCCAAAGTTCTTATACAAAATTTCTTTTTGTGTCTTGCTTTCTTTTTACTGACTCAATTTTACGCCTGGAGGTGTTAAGGGTAATTGTCCGGGATAAATATTTACCAGGATTGAATCGTCCAGAGAATATTTCCGTGAGGAGGAGGATTTTTCCGTGGAGGTGGAGCCAGATTTCCTTGCGCTATTTAAGAAACTATTAGAAATTAAATAAATAAAATTTTTTAACTGAAAGTAAGGAGCAATATTAAAACATATCATGAAAAAAATTATTAAACATACGAGGGGAGCTGCCCCCTCTTCAACATCTCGCTTTTAGCGGTAAAATTTATATTTTGCCCCAATTCTTCAAAAATGACTCCCGAAACACAAGAGTCGCAAAATCAGAACAATAACTATTTTTTCTGAAAATGCCGAAAAATTTTAGCATGAAGAACGAGGTGTTGAGGAGGTGGCCAACCCCCTTATATACGTAATAATTTATGTTCATTTTAAGTTTTAATGTTGCTCCTTACTTTCAGTTGAAAGAACTTGTTTTTTTTTATTTAATGTGAGTCTGAAGCCACATGGACCCCCATCATGTTATGACCATGAATATAAGCCAATATCGAATGACGATTTCATTATAAGCATATTAATGCATTATTTTCTGTTTTAACCGGTTGTTTTTTCATAAATACGTTATGTCCTTATTTATTAAAAAATCTCTCACATATCAAGTAAATAAAATAGGTTTTTAAGAATCAAAGCAACCTGTTTTGTTTTTTTTCTTCAAATATACATTGTCATTGACAAGCTCCCTTCGGTTATCCCAAGTCAAAATTTAAAATCTGCTTAAACTCTCCGTTCAATGCTCGCTCAAACTTACAGTTGGTTTCCTAAGCCGCTAATTTACACCCTTAGCCGTTCCTGAGATATTGTAGATACGTCTTTTTGGCACACTGAAAAAATATTGTTAGTTTGAATCAGTTAAACATCCCTCTCAATATTTTCCTGGAACTTTCCGCTTAATACCAGGCATTCCTGGTATTTTACACCTACACTATTTGACAATC
Organism: Artemia sp. Qi Xiang Cuo; assembly: GCF_049724085.1. Lineage (NCBI taxonomy): Eukaryota > Metazoa > Arthropoda > Branchiopoda > Anostraca > Artemiidae > Artemia > Artemia sp. Qi Xiang Cuo. Next base: position 31,049,056 of record NC_142794.1, read on the forward strand.
TGGAGGTACATAGTTTTTTTTTAGACAAACTCAACGCAGTGACCTTAGCTGTTCTAGATATATTGAAAATACGTCCTTTTGACAACCTGGATGCACATAGTGTTTTTTGGTTTAGTACAACATCCTCCTCATCGTGTCCTGAAAGTTTAAACTGAATAACCTTAGCCATTCCAGATATATTGAAGATAAACGTTTTTGACATCCTGGAAGCACAAATGTTTTTCATTTAGATCAACTTCAAAGGCTGGATATTTCGACTACATAGACAGCGGTCGTCATCAACACAAATACTTAAGTATTAAAATGAAAACGAACATATTAATACAGAACAAATAATAACCTCCGGTTCATTAACTATATTTGTCTGAAAGAGTTCAAAAACTGAGTTAATCCAAAGTCTTAACTTGGAAATTTCTTCTTTCAAATTGCCTAAATTTAAGTTGAATTTCTAATGAAGGGGGTAAAATCTTCTTCTTCTTCTGATTTCAAAAGGAATATTTTCGAATTTATAGTTGTATACTTGATTGGTCACATCTCCCTATAGATACGACGTATTTTCGACGTAACAGATCCAATTAATATTTTTTTTCCAATACCACACTGCCTTTTTATGACGAACAAATAAACGTTCAATTGGAAATAAGTCCATTTATTAGAAACGGAATAAAGATACAAAGGCTGGATATTTCGACCACATATACAGTGGTCATCATCAGCAAAAACACTGAAGTATTAAAATTAAAACTAACATGTTTATGCAGAACAAAATAATAACTTCCGGTTCATTCACTGGATTTGTTTGAGAGAGTCCAAAAACTGGGTCCAACCTAAGTCTTGAGTTGTAAATTTCTTATTTCATATTGCCTAAATGTAAGTTGAATTTTTATTGAAGGGGGCGAAATATACTTCTTCTTCTGATTGCAAAAGAAGTGTTTTTTAATTTATAGTTCATATTTGAAATAATATACTTGAATGGTCACATCTTGCCATATAAACGACATATTTTCGACGTTCAATTAAGCATTTCTTTTTCCAAGACCACATAGCCATTCTATGACGAACAAACAAACGTTCAAATGGGAATAAGTCCATTTATTAGACAGTGAAAACAAATGCAAAAGTCTAGATATTTTGACCGCATATACAGCGGTCGTCATAAGAAGAAACACTAAAATATTAAAATTAAAACAATTGTATTTACACAGAACAGATTAATAACTTCCGGTTCATTCACTAGATTTGTCTAAGAGAGTTCGAAAACTGGACTGATCCAAAGCCTTGAGTTGTAAATATCTTCTTTGCTATTGCCTAAATGTAAGTCGAATTTCTATTGAAGGGGGCAAAATCTTCTTATTCAAATTGCAAAAGAAGTATTTTTGAATTTACAATTTATATTTGAATCTATAACATACTTGATTGGTCACATCTTCCCATATAAACGATGTATTTTCAACGTATTTCAGTTCGATTTTTTTTTTCCAAGACCACACAGCCTTTCTATGACGAACAAATAAACGTTCAAATTCGGATAACTCCATTTATTAGACAGTAAAAACATATACAAAAGTCCAGATATTTCGACCACATATAAAGCTGTCGTCATAAGAAGAAATACTAAAATGTTAAAATTAAAACTAATATATTTACACGGAACAGAATAATAACTTCCGATTCATTCACTAGATTTGTCTAAGAGAGTTCGAAAACTGGGCTCATCCAAAGTCTTGAGTTGTAAATTTCGTCTTTGATATTGCCTGAAAGCAAGTTTAATTTCTATTGAAGGGGGTAAAATCTTCTTCTTCTTCAGATTGCAAAAGAAGTGTTTTGAAACATACTTGATTGGTCGCATCTTCCCATGTAAACGATGTATTGTTAACGTAATACTTTCAATTAGGTTCTTTTTTTCCAAGACCACACAGCCTGTCTATGACGAACAAATAAACGTTCAAATTGGGATAACTCCATTTATTAGACAGTGAAAACATATACAAAAGTCTATATATTTTGACCACATATACAGCGGTTGTCATCAACAGAAACCACAAAGTATTAAAATTGAAACTTTTCCTTGTTCATTCACTAGATTTGTCATCCAAAGTCTTGACTTGCAAAGAAGAAGATTTTACCCCCTTCATTTGGAATTCAAATTACATTTGGGCAATATCAAATAAGAAATGTACAACTCTAGGCTTTGGATGAATCTAGTTTTCAAACTCTCAGACAAATCTAGTCAATGAACCAGAAGAGATTATTTTGTTCTGTATAAATATATTAGTTTTAATTTAAATACTTCAATGTTTCTGCTGATGAGGGCCACTGTATATGTGTTCGAAATATCCAGACTTTCGTATCTTTTTTCACTGTCTAATAAATGGACTTATCCCCATTGGAACTTTTATTTGTTCATCATAGAAAGGCTGTTACTTAGATATTGCTGATACACCTTTTTGACAGGCCAGTATGCACATATTATGTTTTGCATTCCTCTTCAAAGCTGTACGTTCGGCATTCCTCTTCAAAGCTTTGGAGGGTCACGTAATTCACATAGGCATAATTATATGACTATTTAGAAAAAAAAAACCTGGATATGACCCTCCATACTTTTAATTTTTGACTTGTTCACAGGCTCGGTGTCAAATGTCTATTATTCGAGTGTGTCTTTGCCTTTCATTTTATTTTTTGGACCGCTGCCACTGTTCTTCTAACCGCGTGTATCTAGGCTCTTTATTTTTATTTTTGAATTGCTAACTTGCTCGGTGTCGCATGTCTTTTAACCGTCCGTGTCTTTGCTATATATTGATGGACTTGTGTTATTTTGATGGACTTTGTCTTAATGAGCACAGGAAAGGCAATGGGGGACCACGTAGTCAAATGAGGAGGAAAAAGTCTTCTGGACTTAGATTATGCTGATGATTTAAGCATCTTAGATGAAAGTGTGAGCAAAATTAATGAAATTTTAGAGGTTTTGCGAGTTCAGGGTGCTAGAATAGGTTTGAAAATTAATGTTGAGAAGACTAAGTCACTCTGGCTGGGAATAAGTGAAGATGATGAGGTGACGTTGGGTAACTAAAGATAGATCAGGTGGGCAGCTTCACTTATCTTGGTAGTATTATCAGTAAAAACGCTGGGAGCTGTGAAGATGTTAAAAGTAGAATAGACAAGGCTCAGTGTGTTTTTTCACACTTAAAAAAAGTTTGGAAGAATAGGAAGACAAGTCTGCAAACTAAGATAAGAATATTAAAAGGTACAGTGATGACAGTGGTCAACTCTGAAGTGTGGGCCCTCCAAAAATCGGATGAGGATTTGCTAGATGTTTTCCAGAGAAATTGCTTATGGGATGTTCTGGTTACCCTGTTGACTGACCTTATTTCGAACAGTAGGCTGTACGAAATCTGTGGTTCAATACCGCTTTCTAGGGCTGTAATGAAAGAAAAGTTGAGGTGGCTAGGGAATGTTGTGCAGATGAAAGATGACAGATTGCCAAGGATTGTCCTTTTCGGTCAACCGTCCAGGGCTAAACAGAAAGCAGGTCGTTCTCGTCGGGGCTGGGAGGATGTCATAAAGAATTATCTAAAGCGAATGAAAACTTCCTGGAAGGGTGTAAAAAGGGAGACTTTGAATAGATTGGGATGATTGGGGAGCTTGCTTAGCTGTGTTGGCATCAGGCGGCTTGGTGATGTGGTGAGTTGTTAGTAGTAGTAGTAGTAGTTGTTGTAGACTATTTCGAACAACATAGCTATATAAAATTTTGATCTAATATTTTTGGAGAGAGAGCAGCTAAAGAGGGTACGGGTATGGAAGGGAGGCTGGTAGCCATCCAGCTCCTTTAAAACATCCCCTTCAACATTTTATGACATTTTCCACTTAATAACCTCAGCCATTCTTGGCGATCCACTTTTGGACAAACTGAACGTACGTAGTGCCTTTTGATTTAGTTTAAGATACCTCTCAAAGTTCTGAGAAGCTTCACCTTAATACCCTTGGCCTTCTTGAATACACCCTGAATCATAACTTTCTCCTTTTCATACTGATAAATCCTGCATGTAAACAACTTATAAATTGCATAATTTATAATCCTTGCCCTGGGGCTGTCGGGGTATGGCATCTCTAGAGGCATAGGTATTACACTTTTTGACTAGTTTGAACAAAATGATAGAGACAAAATTCCAACCATTTTTAAGGAGGAGCACATACAAAGGGAAAGGAGGTGGGGTGTTGCCCTCCAGTCTCTGTTCAATATCCCCTTAACCTAACTTGAAAGTTTTAACCTAATACCCTCAGCCATTCCTTAGGTATTGCTAATATCTAGTAATATTGCTGATTTTCATAATCAGCAAGGAAAAAGTATGGTTTGATTGTGTTTGGCATCCCTCTAAACGTTTCCGCAAAGTCCTACCGTAATATTCTTAAGTTTTTGAAGATCTAGGATCAAACTTGCCCTCTCTTCGCATATATGTCAGCAAAGGGCAACTTGCAGAACTTACAGCCCTTTCTCTAGGAGCTGTGGGGTTTTTGTCAATCTTGGAGAAATAATCTTTTGGCTTTTGGACTATTTTGAATAAGAAGCTCGTCTCAAAATTTAGATTGGAAACATTTGGGGGGGGGACTGTAAGGAGGGAAGGCTATTTCCGCTCCGGCACTGACTCTTAGAAATGAAGCTAGAACTTTTGATTTCCATTCGAATGAGCTGTCTTCGAAGTCTACACGACCACCCCTTCCATAAAAACCTTACACGTTAACGATGGGCAACTAGCAAAACTTACAGCCCTTTCCCCAGGGACAGGGGAGGGGGTATAAACCCCGGAGGCATAGTTATACTGGCTAAGGATTATTCCAACAAAATGACTTTTTCAGAATATTGATTGGATCCATTTTCAGAAACAAGGGTTTGGGTAAGTCTGGTTACCCTTTAGTCTATTTTGAATCTTAAAAAGGGCTAGAATTTTCGATTTCCAATCAAATGAGCCTACTCCAAAGTTTATGAAATCATCCCCTTTCCTACAAATTTATGTGCTAACGATGGACGACTGGCATAACCTGAAACCCTTGCTCCCGGACTGTGTGGGTTTTGTCTGCCTTGTAGGCAAGTTGACCTTTGGGATATTTTGAACAAAGTGGCTATCTCAAAATTTAGATCGGATGCATTTGAGGAAAAGAGGGCATGGAGGGCTAGTTGCATTCTGATGGCTATTGACTGTTAAAAAGAGAAATATGACCTCCGATTTCTAATTGCATGAGCCCCCTCCGAGGCTTAAGTGACCACAACTTCCATATGAAGTGCCACTGGAAAAAAATAATCAGTAAAACAATGAAGCCATGTGGCTCTTTACTATAGGCCCTATACTGGTTGAAAAAAGATTTTCAGAAAAAAGACTATATTGGTGAAAAAAAGGTTTTCAGTCTGAGGCAACGCCATATATAGCTTTGCCTCAAGACTGGAAACCTTTTTTCAACAAGTTAGCCTTATGGGTTAGGTGCATAATACAGTTCAGTCTCACGTGGCAGCGTAGCGTCAGTAACAGTGCCTAAGAGAATAATCAATTTTAGATTTTTGTCAAAGGAATTTCTTGGCATGAGCTCCCTAAAGAAGGTCCAACTATCTCCCTAGAGAACGTTTAATCAAACCAACCTCCTAGATATAGTAAGGCCCATTAAGTTTAGACATGACACCAATAATGAAGCCATTTTTTTGTGCTACATGACAACTTTCTCTTGCGCAGCCATAATAGCTTTAATTGATAAAAAGTTAAGAAAATATGAAACTAGCGTCTATTTACCACATCACTATCATCTAGCACACTGCCAACGTTGGTGAAAAAAAAATCCCAAGAATTCCAATAGTATTTTGTTTTATCACTGCCAGAAAAACTTCATACAAACTGGATAGACTCGAAAGTTATCTGTCGATTTAACCAATATGGCTAACACTAGCAAACATAATGGCTCCAAAACTGATGTTTTTGCGCCATTGAGGACTTCGATCTGGCGCTAATATCATGAATTTATCGAAAACGGATATTTAAAAATGTCATCTGCTGACGGCATCCCTAATACCCCATTTACAATCATCTAGTAGACAGTAGAAGTGACCCTATTGATCCCGTACTAACCACGTGGTTTATGCTCCAAATAAGGGCATAGCCTCCCTAGGGAGAAAGATTGCGTAATCGGTCAATGACCTCTTTTTCCAAGGTCGATTTATTTGATGTTTCTATGTGTAATAGCTCCGGGGCGAAGGTTGCACATGCGCATTGAATTCTAACGGGAAACAATGTTATTGATCTAGGACTCGAGGGGGAAGTGAATTTCCGAGAAATTGATTGCGTAATCGATCGCGAATGTCAACAACAACAACATCGACCTTGACATTCACCGAGAGCGTGCACTTACAACACCGGTACGAACCACGTGGTTTATGGTCCATATATGGGCATAGAATACTGACGGGGCACCAAATATGGGCATGGACTCATCAGGGAGAACACGTGGTTAATGGGGCCAATGACCTAAATTTCACAACAACAACATCGACATTGACATTCGCTGAGAGCGTGCACTTACAACAACAAAAACCCGGAATTTGGAACACCTGCGCTGTCGACCTCAATTCACCTATCGTGAATCAATAATTCCCCTTAGAAACAACAAATTAATGTCCCTTTCTTGACAGATCAATCAATCAATGACATCATCTATCAGACTTTAAAAATTTTTGCCTAGAAACGATTCTCCAGGAATAGATCCAAGTCATTAATGTCTTTGCCTCGGAAACAACTCTTTTGGTCAAACTCCAAAGGATATTAATAACCAAAGGCCATGGAAACAATTAGGCAAGAAGCATCTTAGCGATGAATTGTTTTAGCGCGCGAAAAGGTTTCATATTAATTTGAAATGCGTTAGCGCAGAGATGCCAATAACAAAGGAACACGCTGAATTTACGTTTAGGGATTATTTGGGCGAAACCGTTTTAGACAGGTTATGGAACTATTTCGGCGAAACGGTTAGAGACATTTTAAAAGATGATTTTAGGAAAGATTTTAGAAGAGAATTCAATGGTGAAACTCTGTGCCCGTTATAATACACAAGTTTCATTTGAACAGTGTTGTGAGGTCCTCTAACCCAACCCCAAAGGGTTCCAATCCTCCTACCCCAACCCCGAAGGAAGCCCCGGTCCTCAAAAGCCCCCCAAGCTCCCAAAGGCCCTCCACCGGTCCCCAACTGCCCCCCAGGCCCCCAACTGTCCCCCCGGACCCTCAAAGGCCCCCCAAGCTCCCAAAGGGCCACCGGTGCCCCCAAAGGCCCACCCAGACCCCCAAAGACCATCCCCGGGCCCCCCAAAGGCCCATCGAGCTCCCAAAGGACCAACGGGGTCCCAAAGGCCCTCCACCGGCCCCCAACTGCCCCAAATGCCCTCCCATGGTCCTCAAAGGTCCCCCGGGCTCCCAAAGGGCCCCCGGTGCCCCCAAGGCCCTCCACCGGCCCCCTCCTCCTCCTCCTCCCACCTCCTCCTCCTCCTCCTCCTCCTCCTCCTCCCTCCTCCTCCTCCTACCTCCTCCCCCTCCTCCTCCACCTCCTCCTCCTCCTCCTCCTCCTCCTCTCACCTCCTCCTCCTCCCACCTCCTCCTCTCCTCCCCTCCCCCTCCCATTCCCTCCCCATTTTTTATACTTTTTTGGTGCATTGAGACACAGAACGACCCCCTCCCCCCGGCCCCTCCCCCCTCCAAAGGTCTGATTTTTTCAGAGTTCATTTTGAATTTCTTTCATTGAAATGCAAGAGTTGGAATATTTCAGTAGTGTTTGGTTGTGGTTTACCTTGTCACAGTTACATTTTCTTGATTTTTCAAAGTTCATTTTGAATTTCTTTCGTTGAAATGCAAGAGTTGGAATATTTCAGTAGTGTGATGTTGTAGTTTACCCTGTCACAGTTACATTCCCATAATTTTTCAAAGTTCATTTTGAATTTCTTTCGTTGAAATACAAGAGTTGGAATATTTCACTAGTGTTTGGTTGTGGTTTACCATGTCACAGTTACATTCCCTTAATTTTTCATAGCTCATTATGGATTTCTTTCGTTGAAATGCAAGAGTTGGAATATTTCAGTAGTGTTTGGTTGCGGTTTACCTTGTCACAGTTACATTTTCTTGATTTTTCAAAGTTTATTTTGAATTTCTTTCATTGAAATGCAAGAGTTGGAATATTTCAGTAGTGTTTGGTCGTGGTTTACCTTGTCACAGTTACATTCCCTTAATTTTTCAATGTTCATTTTGAATTTCATTCGTTGAAATGCAAGAGTTGGAATATTTCACTAGTGTTTGGTTGTGGTTTACCATGTCACAGTTACATTTTCTTGATTTTTCAAAGTTCATTTCGAATTTCTTTCGTTGAAATGCAAGAGTTGGAATATTTCAGTAGTGTTTGGTTGCGGTTTACCTTGTTACAGTTACATCTTCTTGATTTTTCAAAGTTCATTTTGAATTTCTTTCATTGAAATGCAAGAGTTGGAATATTTCAGTAGTGTTAGGTCGTGGTTTACCTTGTCACAGTTACATTTTCTCGATATTTCAAAGTTCAGTTTGAATTTCTTTCGTTGAAATGCAAGAGTTGGAATATTTCAGTAGTGTGTTATTGTAGTTTACCCTGTCACAGTTACATTCCCTTGATTTTTCAAAGTTCATTTTGAATTTCTTTCGTTGAAATGCAAGAGTTGGAATATTTCAGTAGTGTTTGGTTGGGGTTTACCTTGTCAAAGTTACATTTTCTTGATTTTTCAAAGTTGATTTTGAATTTCTTTTTTTGAAATTCAAGAGTTGGAATATTTCAGTAGTGTTTGGTTGTGGTTTACCTTGTCAAAGTTACATTTTCTTGATTTTCAAAGTTCATTTTGAATTTCTTTCGTTGAAATGCAAGAGTTGGAATATTTCAGTAGTATTTGGTTGTGTTTTACCTTGTCACAGTTACATTTTCTTGATTTTTCAAAGTTCATTTTGAATTTCTTTCGTTGAAATGCAAGAGTTGGAATATTTCAGTAGTGTTTGGTTGTGGTTTACCTTGTCACAAATACATTTTCTTGATTTTTCAAAGTTCATTTTGAATTTCTTTCGTTGAAATGAAAGAGTTGGAATATTTCAGTACTGTTTGGTTGTGGTTTACCCTGTCACAGTTACATTTTCTTGATTTTTCAAAGTTCATTTTGAATTTCTTTCGTTGAAATGCAAGAGTTGGAATATTTCAGTAGTGTTTGGTTGTGGTTTACCTTGTCACAGTTACATTTTCTTGATTTTTCAAAGTTCATTTTGAATTTCTATCGTTGAAATACAAGAGTTGGAATATTTCAGTAGTGTTTGGTTGTAGTTTACCTTGTCACAGTTACATTTTCTTGATTTTTCAAAGTTCATTTTGAATTTCTTTCATTGAAATGCAAGAGTTGGAATATTTCAGTAGTGTTTGGGTGTGGTTTACCTTATCACAGTTACATTTTCTTGATTTTTCAAAGTTCATTTTGAATTTCTTTCCTTGAAATGCAAGAGTTGGAATATTTCAGTAGTGTTTTGTTGTGGTTTACCTTGTCAGAGTTACATTTTCTTGTTTTTTCAAAGTTCATTTTGAATTTCATTCGTTGAAATGCAAGAGTTGGAATATTTCAGTAGTTTTTGGTTGTGGTTTACCTTGTCACAGTTACATTTTCTTGATTTTTCAAAGTTCATTTTGAATTTCTTTCATTGAAATGAAAGAGTTGGAATATTTTAGTAGTGTTTGGTTGTGGTTTACCTTGTCACAGTTACATTTTGTTGATTTTTCAAAGTTCATTTTGAATTTGTTTCGTTGAAATGCAAGAGTTGGAATATTTCAGAAGTGTTTGGTTGTGGTTTAACTTGTCACAGTTACATTTTCTTGATTTTTAAAAGTTCATTTTGAATTTCTTTCGTTGAAATGCAATAGTTGGAATATTTCAAAAGTGTTTGGTTGTGGTTTACCTTGTCTTAGTTACATTTTCTTGATTTTTCAAATTTCATTTTTTAATTTCTTTCGTTGAAATGCAAGAGTTGGAATATTTCAGTAGTGTTTGGTTGAGGTTTACCTTGTCACAGTTACATTTTCTTGATTTTTCAAAGTTCATTTTGAATTTCTTTCGTTGAAATGCAAGAGTTGGAATATTTCAGAAGTGTTTGGTTGTGGTTTACCTTGTCACAGTTACATTTTCTTGATTTTTCAAAGTTCATTTTTAATTTCTTTCGTTGAAATGCAAGAGCTGGAATATTTCAGTAGTGTTTGGTTGTGGTTTACCTTGTCGACAGTTACATTTTCTTGATTTTTCAAAGTTCATTTGAATTTCTTTCATTGAAATGCAAGAGTTGGAATATTTCAGTAGTGTTTGGTTTTGGTTTACCTTGTCGCAGTTACATTTTCTTGATTTTTCAAAGTTCATTTTGAATTTCTTTCGTTGAAATGCAAGAGTTGGAATATTTCAGTAGTGTTTGGTTGTGGTTTACCATGTCACAGTTACATTTTCTTGATTTTTCAAAGTTCATTTTGAATTTCTTTCGTTGAAATGCAAGAGTTGGAATATTGCAGTAGTGTTTGGTTGTGGTTTACCTTGTCACAGTTACATTTTCTTGATTTTTCAAAGTTCATTTTGAATTTATTTATATTAAATGCAAGAGTTTGAATATTTAAGTAGTGTTTGGTTGTGGTTTACCTTTTCACAGTTACATTTTCTTGATTTTTCAAAGTTCATTTTGAATTTCTTTTATTGAAATGCAAGAGTTGGAATATTTCAGTAGTGTTTGGTTGTGGTTTACCTTGTCACAGTTACATTTTCATGATTCTTCAAAGTTCTTTTTGAATTTCTTTCGTTGAAATTCAAGAGTTGGAATATTTCAGTAGTGTTTGGTCGTGGTTTACCATGTCACAGTTACATTTTCTTGATTTTTCAAAGTTCATTTTGAATTTCTTTCCTTGAAATGCAAGAGTTGGAATATTTCAGTAGTGTTTTGTTGTGGTTTACCTTGTCACAGTTATATTCTCTTGATTTTTCAAAGTTCATCTTGAATTTCTTTCGTTGAAATGCAAGAGTTGGAATATTTCAGCAGTGTTTGGTTATGGTTTACCTTGTCCCAGTTACATTTTCTTGATTTTTCAAAGTTCATTTTGAATTTCTTTCGTTGAAATGTAAGAGTTGGAATATTTCAGTAGTGTTTGGTTTTGGTTTACCCTGTCACAGTTACATTTTCTTGATTTTTCAAAGTTAATTTGGAATTTCTTTCGTTGCAATGCAAGAGTTTGAATATTTCAGTAGTGTTTGGATTTGGTTTACCTTGTCAAATTTACGGTCTCTTTATTTGTCATAGTTAATTTAGAATTTTGTTCGTTGACATTCAACACTTGGAATATTTAAGTAGTGTCTTATTGTGGTTTAACTTGTCACAGTTACATTATCTTGGTTTTTCAAAGTTAATTTTGAATTTCTTTCGCTGAAATGCAAGAGTTGGAATATTTCAGTAGTGTTTGGTTGTGGTTTACCTTGTCACAGTTACATTTTCTTGATTTTTCAAAGCTCATTTTGAATTTCTTTAGTTGAAATGCAAGAGTTGGAATATTTCAGTAGTGTTTGGTTATATTTTACCATGTCGCAGTTACATTTTATTGATTTTTTAAAGTTCATCTTGAATTTCTTTCGTTGAAATGCAAGAGTTGGAATATTTCAGAAGTGTTTGGGTGTGGTTAACCTTGTCACAGTTACATTTTCTTGATTTTTCAAAGTTCATTTAGAATTTCTTTCGTTGAAATGCAAGAGTTGGACTATTTCAGTAGTGTTTGGTTATGGTTTACCTTGTCACAGTTACATTTTCTTGATTTTTCAAAGTTCATTTTGAATTTCTTTCGCTGAAATGCAAGAGTTGGAATATTTCAGCAGTGTTTGGTTGTGGTTTACCTCATCACAGTTACAGTTTCCTGATTTTTCAAAGTTCATTTTGAATTTCTTTCGTTGAAATGCAAGAGTTGGAATATTTCAGCAGTGTCTGGGTGTGGTTTACCTTGTCACAGTTACATTTTCTTGATTTTTCAAAGTTCATTTAGAATTTCTCTCGTTGAAATGCAAGAGTTGGTATATTTCAGTAGTGTTTGGTTGTGGTTTACCTTATCGCAGTTACAATTTCTTGATTTTTCAAAGTTCATTCTGAATTTCTTTCGTTGAAATGCATGAGTTGGAATATTTCAGTAGTGTTTGGTTGTGGTTTACCTTATCACAGTTACATTTTCATGATTTTTCAAAGTTCATTCTGAATTTCTTTCGTTGAAATGCAAGAATTTGAATATATCATTAGTGTGTGGTTGTGGTTTGCCTTATAACATTTACATTTTCATTGTTTTTCAAAGTTAATTTTGAATATCATTCGTTGAAATGCAAGAGTTCGTAAGTTTCAATAGTGTTTGGCTGTGGTATTTATTGTCAAAGTTACATATTAATGATTTTTCAAAGTTCATTTTGAATTTCTTTCTTTGAAATGCAAGAGTTGGAATATTTCAGTAGTGTTTGGTTATGGTTTACCTTGTCACAGTTACATTTCTTGCGAAAACACACAAAATCAGAAAAAAAATGTTCAATGTTCCTTTAGTACCCTCACAATTAGGCTGACATGAAGATATTAGGCTGAAATGAAATAGCTAGTTTCAACTAGCTATGGATTTTCTTGCGAAAACACACAAAATCAGAAAAAATATTGTTAGGTTAGGTTAAGTTAGATTAGGTTAGGTTAGCCTACGTACGCGCGCATATAGGTTAAGTTAGGTTAGGTTAGATTAAGTTAGGTTAAGTTAAGTTAGGTTAGGTTAGATTAAGTTAGGTTAGGTTAAGTTAGCGTTAGGATAGGCTTAGATCTAACTTAAGTTAAGCTAAGTTAGATTAAGCTAGGTTAACCTAACCTGTATGCGCGCGTACGTAGGCTAACCTAGCCTAACCTAACTTAGCCTAACCTAACTCTGAGGATACTAAAGGAACATTGAACATTTTTTTTTTCTGATTTTGTGTGTTTTCGCAAGAAATGTAACTGTGACAAGGTAAACCATTACCAAACACTACTGAAATATTCCAACTCTTGCATTTCAACGAAAGAAATTCAAAATGAACTTTGAAAAATCAAGAAAATGTAACTGTGACTTGTTAAACCACACCAAAATACTTATGAAATATACCTACACTTGCATCTCAACGAAAGAAATTCAAAATAAACTCTGAAAAATCGTGAACATGTAACTGTGACAAGGTATACCACAACCAAACACTCTTGAAATATACCAACTCTTGAACTTCAACAAAAGAAATTCAAAATGAACTTTGAAAAATCAGGAAAATGTAACTGTGACACGTTAAACCACAACCAAACACTTCTAAAATAGTCCAACACTTTAATGACAAATTAAGAAATTAAGAATTAAAAATTAAAAATCATTAAAATTTAAATGTGAATATGTAATCAACACCCAAACACTCCTGAAATATTCCAACTTTAGTATTTCTACTAAAGAAACTCTAACTGAACTGTGACAAATCAATAAAATGTAAATAAGAGAAAGTAAAACACAACCAAACACTACTGAAATATTCCAACTCTTGCATTTCAACGAGAGAAATTCTAAATGAACTTTGAACAATCAAGAAAATGTAACTGTGACAAGGTAAACCACACCCAAACACTACTGAAATATTCCAACTCTTGCATTTCAACGAAAGAAATTCAAAATGAACTTTGAAAAATCAAGAAAATGTAACTGTGAAAATCTAAACCACACCCAAAAACTACTGAAATATTCCAACTCTTTCATTTCAACTAAAGAAATTAAAAATGAACTTTGAAAAATCAGGAAACTGTAACTGTGATGAGGTAAACCACAATCAAACACTGTTGAAATATTCCAACTCTTGCATTTCAGCGAAAGAAATTCAAAATGAACTTTGAAAAATCAAGAAAATGTAACTGTGACAAGTTAAACAATAACCAAACACTACTGAAATATTCCAACTCTTGCATTTCAACGAAAGAAATTCTAAATGAACTTTGAAAAATCAAGAAAATGTAACTCTGACAAGGTTAACCACACCCAAACACTACTGAAATATTCCAACTCTTGCATTTCAACGAAAGAAATTCAAGATGAACTTTGAAAAATCAAGAAAATGTAACTGTGACAAGGTAAACCACAACCAAACACTACTGAAATATTCCAACTCTTGCATCTCAACGAACGAAATTCAAAATGAACTTTGAAAAATCAAGAAAATGTAACTGTGACAAGGTAAACCACAACCAAACACTACTGAAATATTCCAACTCTTGCATTTCAGCGAAAGAAATTCAAAATGAACTTTGAAAAATCAAGATAATGTAACTGTGACAAGGTAAACCACAATCAGACACTACTGAAATATTCCAACTCTTGCATTTCAACGAACGAAATTAAAAAAGAACTTGAAAAATCAAGAAAACGTCTCTTTGAAAAGTTAAACAAAATCCAAACACTACTGAAATATTCCAACTCTTGCATTTCAACCAAAGAAATTCAAAATGAACTTTGAAAAATCAAGAAAATGTAACTGTGACAGGGTAAACCATAACCAAACACTACTGAAATATTCCAACTCTTACATTTCAACGAAAGAAATTCAAAATGAACTTTGAAAAATCAAGAAAATGTAACTGTGACGAGGTAAACCATAACCAAACACTGCTGAAATATTCCAACTCTTGCATTTCAACGAAAGAAATTCAAGATGAACTTTGAAAAATCAAGAAAATGAAACTGTGACAAGGTAAACCACAACCAAACACTACTGAAATGTTCCAACTCTTGCATTTCAACGAAAGAGATTCAGAATGAACTTTGAAAAATCAAGAAAATGTAACTCTGACAAGGTAAACCACAACCAAACACTACTGAAAAATTCCAACTCTTGCATTTCAACGAAAGAAATTCAAAAAGAACTTTTAAAAATCAAGAAAATGTAACTGTGACAAGGTAAACCACAACCAAACACTACTGAAATATACCATCTCATGCAATTCAACTAAAGAAATTCAAAATGAACTTTGAAAAATCAAGAAAATGTAACTATGACAATGTAAACCACAACCAAACACTACTGAAATATTTCAACTCTTGCATTTCAACGAAAGAAATTCAAAATGAACTTTGAAAAATCAAGAAAATGTAACTGTGACAAGGTAAACCACAACCAAACACTACTGAAATTTTCCAACTCTTGCATTTCAACTAAAGAAATTCAAGATGAACTTTGAAAAAATCAAGAAAATGTAACTGTGACAAGTTAAACCACAACAAAACACTACTTAAATATTCCAACTCTTGCATTTCAATTAAAGAAATTCAAATGAACTTTGAAAAATCAAGAAAATGTAACTGCGACAAGGTAAACCACAACCAAACACTACTGAAATATTCCAACTCTTGCATTTCAACGTAAGAAATTCAAAATGAACTTTGAAAAATCAAGAAATGTAACTGTGACAAGGTAAACCACAACCAAACACTACTGAAATATTCCAACTCTTGCATTTCAACTAAATAAATTAAAAAAATGAAATTTTAAATATCAAGAAAATGTAATTGTGACAAGGTAAACCTCAACCAAACACTACCGAAACATTCAAACTCTTGCATTTCAACGATTTAAATTAAAAAATTAAATTTGAAAAATCAATAAAATTTAACTGAGACAAGGTAAACCTCAACCAAACACTTTTGAAATATTCCAACTCTTGCATTTCAACGAAATAATTTCAAAATGAACTTTTAAAAATCAAAAAAATGTAAATGTGACAAGGTAAACCACAACCAAACACTTCTGAAATATTCCAACTCATGCATTTCAACGAAAGAAATTCAAATTAACTTTGAAAAATCAAGAAAATGTAACTGTGACAAGGTAAACTACAACCAAACACTACTGAAATATTCCAACTCTTGCATTTCAACGAAAGAAATTCAAATTGAACTTTGAAAAATCAAGAAAATATAACTGTGACAAGGTAAACCACACCCAAACACTACTGAAATATTCCAACTCTTGCATTTCAACGAAAGAAATTCAGAATGAACTTTGAAAAATCAAGAAAATGTAACTGTGACAAGGTAAACCATAACCAAACACTACTAAAATATTCCAACTCTTTCATTTCAACGAAAGAAATTCAAAATGAACTTTGAAAAATCAGGAAAATGTAACTGTGACAAGGTAAACCACAACCAAACACTACTGAAATATTCCAACTCTCGCATTTCAACGAATGAAATTCAAAATGAACTTTGAAAAATCAAGAAAATGTAACTGTGACAAGGTAAACCACAACCAAACACTACTGAAATATTCCAACTCTTGCATTTCAACGAAAGAAATTCAAAATCAACTTTGAAAACTCATGAAAAAGTAACCGTGACAAGGTAAACCACACCCAAACACTACTGAAATATTCCAACTCTTGCATTTCAACGAAAGAAATTCAAAATGAACTTTGAAAAATCAAGAAAATGTAACTGTGACAAGGTAAACCACAACCAAACAATACTGAAAGATTCCAACTCTTGTATTTCAACGATAGAAATTCAAAATGAACTTTGAAAAATCAAGAAAATGTAACTGTGACAAGGTAAACCACAACCAAACACTACTGAAATATTCCAACTCTTGCATTTCAAAGAAAGAAATTCAAAATGAACTTTGAAAAATCAAGAAAATGTAACTGTGACAAGGTAAACCACAACCAAACAGTACTGAAATATTCCAACTCTTGCCTTTCAACGAAAGAAATTCAAAATGAAATTTGAAAAATCAAGAAAATGTATTTGTGACAAGGTAAACAACAACCAAACACTACTGAAATATTCAAATTCTTGCATTTCAACGAAAGAAATTCAAAATGAACTTTGAAAAATCAAGAAAATGTAACTGTGACAAGGTAAACCACAACCAAACACTACTGAAATATTCCAACTCTTGCATTTCAACGAAAGAAATTCAAAATGAACTTTGAAAATCAAGAAAATGTAACTTTGACAAGGTAAACCACAGACAAACACTACTGAAATATTCCAACTCTTTCATTTCAACAAAAGAAATTCAAAATGAAATTTTAAAAATCAAGATAAGTTAACTTTGACAAGTTAAACCACAACCAAACACTACTGAAATATTCCAACTCTTGCATTTCGAAGAAAGAAATTCTAAATAAACTTTGAAAAATCAAGAGAATGTAACTGTGACAGGGTAAACTACAATAACACACTACTGAAATATTCCAACTCTTGCATTTCAACGAAAGAAATTCAAACTGAACTTTGAAAAATCAAGAAAATGTAACTGTGACAAGGTAAACCACGACCAAACACTACTGAAATATTCCAACTCTTGCATTTCAATGAAAGAAATTCAAAATGAACTTTGAAAAATAAAGAAGATGTAACTGTGACAAGGTAAACCGCAACCAAACACTACTGAAATATTCCAACTCTTGCATTTCAACGAAAGAAATTCGAATGAACTTTGAAAAATCACGAAAATGTAACTGTGACAAGGTAAACCACAACCAAACACTAGTGAAATATTCCAACTCTTGCATTTCAACGAATGAAATTCAAAATGAACATTGAAAAATTAAGTGAATGTAACTGTAACAGGGTAAACTACACTTACACACTACTGAAATATTCCAACTCTTGCATTACAACGAATGAAATTCAAAATGAACAATGAAAAATCAAGAAAATGTAACTGTGACATGGTAAACCACGACAAAACACTACTGAAATATTCCAACTCTTGCATTTCAATGAAAGAAATTCAAAATGAACTTTGAAAAATCAAGAAGATGTAACTGTGACAAGGTAAACCGCAACCAAACACTACTGAAATATTCAAACTCTTGCATTTCAACGAAAGAAATTCAGAATGAACTATGAAAAATTAAGGGAATGTAACTGTGACATGGTAAACCGCAACCAAACACTACTGAAATATTCCAACTCTTGTATTTCAACGAAAGAAATTCAAAATGAACTTTGAAAAATTATTGGAATTTTAGTGTGACAGGGTAAACTACATCATCACACTAGTGAAATATTCCAACTCTTGCATTTCAATGAAAGAAATTCAAAATGAACTTTGAAAAATTAAGAAAATGTAACTGTGACAAGGTAAACAACAACCAAACACTACTGAAATATTCAAACTCTTGAATTTCAATGAAAGAAATTAAAAATGAACTTTGAAAAAATCAGACGTTTGGAGGGGGGGGGGGGCGTTGGTTGGGGGTCGTTCTGTGTCTCAATGCACAAAAAAAGTATAAAAAATGGGGAGGGAATGGGAGGGGGGAGGAGGAGGAGGAGGAGGAGGTGGGAGGAGGAGGAGGGAGGAGGAGGAGGAGGTGGGAGGAGGAGGAGGAGGGGACCGGTGGAGGGCCTTTGGGGCACCGGTGGCCCTTTGGGAGCCCGGGGGACCTTTGAGGACCATGGGAGGGCATTTGGGGCAGTTGGGGGCCGGTGGAGGGCCTTTGGGACCCCGTTGGTCCTTTGGGAGCTCGATGGGCCTTTGGGGGGCCCAGGGATGGCCTTTGGGAGTCTGGGTGGGCCTTTGGGGGCGCCGGTGGCCCTTTGGGAGCTTGGGGGGGCCTTTGAGGGTCCGGGGGGACAGTTGGGGGCCTGGGGGGCAATTGGGGACCGGTGGAGGGCCTTTGGGAGCTTGGGGGGCTTTTGAGGACCGGGGCTTCCTTCGGGGCTGGGGTAGGAGGATTGGAACCCTTTGGGGTTGGGTTAGAGGACCTCACAACACTGTTCAAATGAAACTTATGTATTATAACGGCCACAGAGTTTCACCATTAAATTCTCTTCTAAAATCTTTCCTAAAATCATATTTTAAAATGTCTCTAACCGTTTCGCCGAAATAGTTCCATAACCTGTCTAAAACGGTTTCGCCCAAATAATCCCTAAACGTAAATTCAGCGTGTTCCTTTGTTATTGGCATCTCTGCGCTAACGCATTTCAAATTAATATGAAACCTTTTCGCGCGCTAAAACAATTCATCGCTAAGATGCTTCTTGCCTAATTGTTTCCATGGCCTTTGGTTATTAATTAAATAAAAAAAACAAGTTTTTTAAACTGAAAGTAAGGAGCGACATTAAAACTTAAAACGAACAGAAATTATTCCGTACATGAAAGGGGCTGTCCCCTCCTCAACGCCTCGCTCTTTATTCCGTATATGAAAGGGGCTGTCCCCTCCTCAACGCCTCGCTCTTTACGCTAAAGTTTGACTGTCTCACAATTTTTTTTAAAACAATAAAAAACTTTAGCGTAAAGAGCGAGGCGTTGAGGAGGGGACAGCCCCTTTCATATACGGAATAAAGAGCGAGGCGTTGAGGAGGGGACAGCCCCTTTCATGTACGGAATAATTTCTGTTCGTTTTAAGTTTTAATGTCGCTCCTTACTTTCAGTTTAAAAAACTTGTTTTTTTATTTAATTTCTGATCGTTTTTTAGTTAATGCAGCTTTTATTTGCATAAAAATTTTACTTTTCTTTTGCTAAATGAATGTCTTTACAAATTAACTTACGTAACTAACTTCTATATTCGTATATTTTTCTTCTGGCAAAAATTCAAAGTTGCAGATTTTTGCAGATATGAGCTTGAAACCTATTTAATAGGGTTTCTGATACGCTGAATCTGAAGTTGTGATTTTCATTAAAATTCTTCCACTTGTAGGGGATGTTTCCCCCCTCTTTAAAACATCGAGTAAATTTCCTCAGGCTTGTTGCCTTTGATGAGTAATACTAAACTTAATAAAATTTATATATTTAGAATCAGCATTATAAACACATTCTTTTGATACATTTATTGACATCAAAATTCCGCTTTTAAAAGTTTCGATTACTATCGAGCCGTATCGCTTGTTTTTTTATTGTTTTTTTTTATTACGTCTGTGTTATTACGCAAATGAGGGGGTACTCTCCTTAGTCAAGTCGACGCTCTTTACGTTAAAAATAAAAAAAAATTTATTCACAAACCCCTGAATCACAAAGGCCGTTTAATTAGAATAGATAGCTCTTTTGAAAGCACTAAAAAAAAGCTGTAGCGTAAAGAGCGAGGTATTGACTTGGAGGAGAACCCCCTCACATACGTTATAATTTCTGTTCGTTTTAAGTTCTAATAGTCCTTCTTACATTTCAGTTGAAAAAACTTGGTTTTTTTTTATTTAATTTATGATCGTTTTTTAAATAATGCTTGGAAATCCGGCGCCCCCTTCATAGAAATGTCCCTTACCCCAAAGAAACATCCTCCACGGAAATATTCTCCAGAGTAACTCCCTCCTCTAGCCCCCCTCCAGAAAAAATCCTTCCTGAAAATGGTTGTATACTTCCCAATAACCAATAAATACTGCTGGCAAGTCCGGCGCCCCCTTCATGGCGATTTCCCTTCCCCCATGAAACCCTTCCTTCATAAACAGATCGTCCAACATAACCCCCTACCCACCCTTCCCTCCCACTACCAGAAAAAAAAACTCCTGAAAACTTCTGTATACTTCCGAATAACCAATACTATATGTTAACATTGGGTAAAGTTCATATCTTTTAGCCCTCCCTCTGGGTACTTCGGGGGATTAAGTCATCCCAAAAGACATATTTATCAAATTTTCGACCATGCTGAACAAAATGGCTATCTCAAAATTTTGATCGGGTGACTTTGGTAAAAAAATAAGCGTGGGAGGGGGCCTAGTTGCCCTCTATTTTTTTTGGTCACTTAAAAAGGGCACTAGAACTTTTAATTTTCATTCCAATGAGCCCTCCCACGATATTCTAGGACCACTGGGTCGATACGATCACCCCTGGGAAAAAAAAAAAAAAAAAAAAAAAAAACAAAAAAACAAATAAACCCCCATCCGTGATCTTTCTTCTGGAAAAAAATGCAAAATTCCACAATTTTGTAGATAGGAGCTTTAAACCTCTAAATTAGGGTTTTCTGATACGCTGAATCTGATGATCTGATTTTTATTAAGGTTCTATAACTTTTAGGGGGTCTTTCCCCCTTTTTTTGAAAATCAGCCAAATTTTCTCAGGCGCGTAACTTTTGATGGGTAGCTCTAAACTTGATGAAAGTTATATATTTGAAATCAGCATTGAAATCTGATTCTTTTGATATATCTATTGGCATCAAAAATCCGTTTTCTAGAGTTTCGGTTACCATTGAGCCGGGTCGCTCCTTACTTACAGTTCGTTACCACGAACTGTTTGATATCCTTTGGAGTTCGACCAAAAGAGTTGTTTCCGAGGCAAAGACATTAATGACTTGGATCTATTCCTGGAGAATCGTTTCTAGGCGAAAATTTTTAAAGTCTGATAGATGATGTCATTGATTGATTGATCTGTCAAGAAAGGGAAATTAATTTGTTGTTTCTACGGGGAATTATTGATTCACGATAGGTGAATTGAGGTCGACAGCACAGGTGTTCCAAATTCCGGGTGTTTGTTGTTGTAAGTGCACGCTCTCAGCGAATGTCAATGTCGATGTTGTTGTTGTGAAATTTAGGTCATTGGCCCGATTAACCACGTGTTCTCCCTAATGAGTCCATGCCCATATTTGGTGCCCCGTCAGTATTCTATGCCCATATATGGACCATAAACCACGTGGTTCGTACCGGTGTTGTAAGTGAACGCTCTCGGTGAATGTCAAGGTCGATGTTGTTGTTGTTGACATTCGCGATCGATTACGCAATCAATTTCTCGGAAATTCACTTCCCCCTCGAGTCCTAGATCAATAACACTACCACGACAGAAAAGTACTAACATCCGGCCAAAAATTTTGCCGGGTGTTGCGCTGCGCCCACCACGCGGCATTTTAGCACCGTAGTTTCTCTTTGGCTTATCATATAAGCCAGAGTAATTTTTATTTTTTATTTCTGTATAGCTAGTCGAACACTGACTTCCGATATGGCAAAAAAGGGCCACTGATATCGGAAGCAACTACAATCAAAATCATCGAAGTTATCTCTGGATGTTCACTATGAACGGTCCGTAATTGCCTAGTAGGGTAATAGGGCGTCCAGAATATCCGTTTTCTGGGAAAATAGGACAGATAACAGGAAGCAGGAAAAGTAGTCAAGATGTGCAGTTTTTTGAAACAAATCTGTACAAGTTTATCAGTTAATCAAGCCTGTTTTTTTCTGAGTCAAAATCTGAAAAAAAAATTAAGCATCAGTTAGACAATTAACCTTTTTTCTGATTAAGAGCTACTACTTTTAAAAGCTACTTTTATTTATCACTTATTGTCTCTTTTTTGGCACTTTTTCAGGAAAAGCAGTCCACACTAACATTTTCTGTCCCATTTTGCCTAAATGGGACTATACGGGGGCAACGCGCTAAAGGCGTCACCCTAAAAGTTCAGTAAGAGAATTTTATTTACAGACCTTTACAGTAATAAAATATTATTTAAGCTCACGCTTCCACTTCCTCGCACTCCTGGCCAGCTCTGTTGGAATATCCCAAGTCTCTGGATTTGGTACTTCCCTCCTGACATGCATAATCTCGGATATTGTTTCTGGCAGTAGTCTGTTCCGAAAGAGGTCCGAACTAGCTTTAACAGCGAAAACTGACGTTCGGCCGAAGCGCTGCTATGAGGCAACGACATAATACCCTTTATGAATATAGGTAGGTGAACAAAAGCAGTCCCCAGCACCATCCTTGAGGGCGGATACTGAATTCCAAAATTCCAAAACTGACACTTTCCCTTCCCCTAGCTCTTTCTTCAAGAATGGTAGTCGCCTCCACTCTCTGTTTAGGGCTTCAGCTTCCAGCAAACCATTGAAACAGTCCTTGAATATGCGGAAAAGAGGGATTGTAGAAGGAGCTGATCCGGATAAAGCAATTTCTGGAGATAACCAGTCTAGCATTCGAAGCAAGGTCTTCACTGTTTACTCTTCGCTTTATTTCAGAGCACAGCTTGATATAAAACGCAAGGCAATTTTTCTTTGTCGCAGCTAGCTGTCTGTCTTGAAGTTTCCGACTTTCAATCTGATCAATTGCAAAGAGCTCAAATTCGGCTCCAAAATGCATATCCGTCTCCAGAGCTGTGAAGTTTCTTGGGTTTGAAAAATCTATTTCGAAGACTGAACGAATGGCCAAAAGCTCGTCTTTGTATAATTCCTTGCCAGTTCGGAGAGAGTATTACCCACCGCTTTTTAAAAGTTTGTGAACTTTCACTTCTGTGCTCTGGAATTCAAGATTCAGGCCGTTTACAATAGGAAGAACGTAGTTTAGAAAAAGATAATAAAGCTTGACTTCGGGATCGATCGAAGCTGTATAAAGCTTCACTGCCGTTTGATCCCGACCTTTATTCGCAGGTAAGGCGAATAACGACGTCAGAGCAGTCCACTTTTCCACCAGCCTCGCAGAGACAGCCTCAAATACTAACCAGCGAGATGCATATTGGTACAGGAGTGCATGCTCGGCTACTTCACAGAAATTTTGGAATTCTTTATACTCACGGAGTCGTTTTGCACAATTAGATACATAAGTGTATATATCAATGGTGAATCTGACGATCTCTGTATGTAACTGCTCACAATCACTAGCAGAGCATATTGCAAAACAGTGACAGATGCATCCGAAAATAGCCAGCCAGGGAATATCTTTCTTTATGAGGGCTGCAAGGCCGTTGTTTTTCCCAAGCATCACATTTGCATTATCAGATGCAAATCCTATATAGTTTTTTATTGTCATCTTCTTCTCACTTAAAGTCTTATAGATCAAGTTTTTAAGGCCCATTGCTGTTGTATCCCCAACTTCTGGAATGGCCAAAAAGTCTTCCTTGATTCCGAATGTAGTGTTGTCATAGTAGCGAACGATGATGACTAAGTCTTCTGTCCCACACTTATCAGTGCTTTCATCAACCATCAGCGAAAAGAGCGATTTTTCCAATCTTGAGATCAGCTGGCTGATCGCGTATGGGGCAATTACGTTTTTGATTAGTCCAGTGGTTTTAGTTCTTCCATATGCAAGAAGCTTTACTACTGATGAATCAGGGATAAATTTTTTAAGCAATTCGGGCAAGCTGTCCATAATACTCATCTCCTTGAATTTTGATGCTACCCAGGCTGACATTTGCCAACTCTAAAGCTGTCGCCTGTTGGCTAATTAGTTCTACTTTCCTTTTGCTGCTCCCGATAAAGTAAACTCGTTGGTTTGGTCATCAGCAATACGCACTTGGTTCTCCATACTAACAACTTTGGATATGTGACTTTCCCTCA